>NC_072384.2:108564499-108866761 GCF_028885625.2 Pongo pygmaeus | reverse complement strand
AGTAATTTAAAGATAAAGTTGTTCAAAGTTATTTTTACAACAATACGTGGGCAAATTTCCATGGTCTTATGACACAGTTTAAGAACAGAATTTAGAGTTTTATATCTAGTTATACATTTTGGATGCGGTTGAAAGGAGAATTTAGATTTAATGGTTACTTTTTATTCTTATAGTCACAAAATACTGGGAGATAAGAATGTTTATATCTAAAACTATAATTATGTAATTATTGATTTGCACATTCCCATAATTATTAGTATATCATCAAAATAGTTTAAATGAATACTTACTTATTTTCTTAATGATTTGGCTTATTACTACACTTCATAAAGAAAGTAAAGACCACACAGGTGGGAGAATGATCAGGGGCCTTGGAGTCAAACAGAACTGGGTTCAAATCCCGACTCGGACACTTTAATCTGCAACAAGTCATCTAGCCTAATTGTTTCTACATTTTCCAAATGGGGATAATGACACCATTGTGTGTTATAATCATTATATGATAAAATATACCCAAAATACTATGCTCAGTTTCTAAAATAAAGCAAGTTACATTAATTGTTTTTCTATTTCATTCCTAAACAACCATAGGGAAGCCAATTTTTTAGCCTAGCACTTCTCTGGATGCACAGGTAAAAGATTTACTGAACAATTGATTCCCTGTGTGTCTTAGGGAGAGGGCCTGAGACTTGAATAGGCAGAGCAAGTCTAAAGAGAGAAGAAAACTGCTATCCAACCCATAAGATGTTTTAAACTCTTTAGAAAAGATGACAATGTCTTCCACAGATAAGTACCTCAGTGATGATTTAGAAAGTGAATCTTTTTTTTTATTATTATACTTTAAGTTTTAGGGTACATGTGCACAATGTGCAGGTTTGTTACATATGTATACATGTGCCATGTTGGTGTGCCGCACCCATTAACTCGTCATTTACATTAGGTGTATCTCCTAATGCTATCCCTCCCCGCTTCCCCAACCCCACAACAGGCCCCAGTGTGTGATGTTCCCCTTCCTGTG
Organism: Pongo pygmaeus; assembly: GCF_028885625.2. Classification (NCBI taxonomy): domain Eukaryota; kingdom Metazoa; phylum Chordata; class Mammalia; order Primates; family Hominidae; genus Pongo; species Pongo pygmaeus. The sequence goes on along the minus strand of NC_072384.2, from coordinate 108,865,743 downwards.
TCCAAGTGTTCTCATTGTTCATTTCCCAACTATGAGTGAGAACATGCGGTGTTTGGTTTTTTGTCCTTGTGATAGTTTGCTGAGAATGATGGTTTCCAGCTTCATCCATATTAAAAAAAAATACAATTGACAAGAAAATAAAAAGCTAAAGTATTGAATCTAGGGATTAAAAAAAGAATCTTTGAATAGTGTGGTTGGTATCTACATTATGAATACAGAAATTATAATGGGTTTCCCTCTTAATAGGCTCATTTAAACAGAGTAACTGTTGATATGTCAAGCTACAATTAAATTCCATTATACCTAAGGATATTTGGTTGCTTGATTTCATTAGTAAAAATGATAAACTGTATAGATATCATTCCTCAACAATATTTTAGAAAATGATTGCTTCATTATATATAAGTGCATCATCTAGATCAGAGGACACAGAACAAATGTGTCCAGAGCCCAGGCAGCTACAGTTACATTTTATTCTGACAGTCACAAAATACTGCCCAGTGCCCACCTGGCCATAGTGGAGCTCTTGACCTGTCTGAATAGCTAGCCATCAGTCAATACCAGCTCATGGTTGTCTCATCAAATCCTCGGGTATTTTTATAAGTCATGAAGTGTAATTTATGAGAAATAGCTGAAATTTTAAATGTTGGCAAGTAAATAATGTATTTTCAAACCCCTTGGCAGAGCAAATAAAATATAAGTATGAACTAAATTTAGCTCATGAGACAGTAGTTTGCACCTTTGGATCTAGATCAGCCAATCCTCAATAACCGTCCAATATTTTACAAGAAAAATCAACAGACTGGCATAACTTATTGTCTGTACAGTCTAATTGGATGCAGACATTATCAAAATCTAGAAGGAAAAATACGTGTGCACAAGGTAAGATTAAGCCAGGCACAGTGTAGTGCGCCTGTAGTCCCAGCTACGTGGGAGGCTGAGGTGGAAATCCCTTGAGCTCAGGAGTTTGAAACCAGCCTGGGCAGCATAGCAAAACCTCATCTTTGAGAGAAAGATTAAGAGCCCTAGCAACTAAGTTCTTTGTTCCTTGAGAAAATAGATTGTTCCTTGAGAAAATAGATTATGCCTTGTTCTTTTCTGAGGGTCAGCACTTAACATAGTATCTGTTCCATAATAGGCTCTAAGTAAATGTTTGTTGAATTAACAAATAAATAAGCTTTAAGAAAAATCTTGGTAACTCTGAGGGCTTTATTATACTTGTTCATGTAAAGAAATATTCTGTCTTCAAAGGCAGCAAGAAAATAGAAGAAAAGGAATAGTGGTGTAGCCTTAGAATTTGGAGTTGGCTTGAAAAGTGAGAACTCTGTACTTTCTATATTATCAAAATATATCTATTCTAGTAATTCTATAATACTGCAGTGACTAATGAGAGCTTTTATAATATAAAGGGGTAAAATGAGATTTAACTTAAAATAAGAACCTAAACCAAGTATTTGTATGGAAATTTTATATTACAAAGTGCTTTCAACATGTTATTTTGCCTTAACACAGAACATCGCTCTGAGCTAGACAGATATTGTATTCATTTTAAAGATGGAAAAATTGAACTATATGGGAAGGTAAGTGATTTTATAAAGCCTTGCATAAAATTAGCAATAGAACTTAATCTCTGACTCAGCTCATGATGGTTCTCTCCTAACAGGGAGGTACCCTGGGGAACTAACAATATAGAATTGAATCAGGTGAATTACATATGCACAATGGCACCTTCGTAAACAGGAAGGGTGGAAATGGCCTCTGCTATGGCACAGAAGAGGAAGGAAAGAAAAAGCATGGAAGGGAAGTGTAATATTTTTCAAGAGGGTTTATCGATATTGGAGCACCTTATTCATCATGAAACTACTTGCCTACTGGTTAAGTCATTCAGCAAAATGACATAGATCAGCCTGATCCATATCATTTTATCTGGAAACATATTGTTCTTTGATTTTTTTTATTTCCTAGGTGTATGTCTTCTCCATTTGAGTGGAAATGTTATGAGGATCAGAGGCTAAAACATACTACAGTGCAAGACTCCAAAGCACTCTCTATTCAGAATTCATTGATTTTTTTTTTTTTTTTGAGACAGAGTCTCGCACTGTTGCCCAGGCTGGAGTGCAGTGGCACAATCTCAGCTTATTGCAACCTCTGCCTCCTGGGTTCAAGTGATTCTCCTGCCTCAGCCTCCCAAGTAGCTGGGACTATAGGCATGTGCCACCATACCCGGCTAATTTTTTGTTTTTTTAGTAGAGACAGGGTTTCACCGTGTTAGCCAGGATGGTCTTGATCTCTTGACCTGGTGATCCACCCACCTCAGCCTCCCAAAGTGCTGGGATTACAGGCGTGAGCCACCGCGCCCATTGAATTTTTGATGGGTTAATAGGCTACATATATACTGGTGACAATACAACATAATGATTAAGAACATGGGACTTAAAGTCAATAGAGCTGTCAATGACCAGCTGTGTGACTTTGGGCAAGTTAAGTCCACCTCCATGAGTCACATTGTCATCTGTAAAAGGGGTGACAGTAATAAGACTTACTCCATAAACTATAGTGAGAATTAAATAAATGAATGCTTGTAAGAACCTAGCAGCATGCCTGCTGATACATAATATGCCCTCAATACATGTTTTCAAAACTGCAACATACTGAAATTTCAAGTTGAGTAAAGTACAAAAGCTAAATGTTGATAATGTATACATTTGGAGAAGGGAAGTTTGGTGTTTCTCAAAAATAAAGTGAGACGTTGAAAGAAAAATTTTAAAAAGTGATCCAAAATGTATTTTTAAAACAAATTTTTAATTGATCCCACGTGCCATGTACAATGTAGTAATAGCTCAAACAAGAAAAATATATAGATGCAGTGTGATTTGCTATCAAAATACATTACAAACAAAATCAATTTGCAGACACAAGCTCACTAACTGAGGAAATCTTTCTACATGTCATGGTTTACAAAGAAGAAAGAGTGAAGACCTGAGGTCTGGCTGGTCACAAAGAGGATATTCAAAAGAAGGGATGTGTGAAATATTCTTTTTTGAGAAATTTTCCTTGTTCCCAGAAACACGTGTAATTGTTACAAATGCATTATTTTATCAATGTCCAGCCAACTAATTTTCCAGCAAGTACTTGTTCTTAGATCTTTTATCTTCCCATTTAGATCCTAATTGCTCCTATGCACAGGCAAAATAAATGCAATGATGGAAGTACATTAAAGTAAGAAATAAGAGAATACTAGTTTCTAAAAGGAAAATGATACACACTAAATGATCTTCATTATATTTAGGGTGATATATATGAGAGAAAGCTACAGCCAAGCAATTGAATCTTTTTTCTACCCAAAAGTAGCAGAAAAAAATGAACAATCACAGAGCAAATACTATACATTAATTTAGAGGAAAACTTGATGCCAATAGAAGGTAATAAACTACACCATTGACACTTGCCTTTTCATGTCGTTAGTATTTACAGGAGCCAATTTATGGAGCCTAAAAACTTTTATTAAGTAACACCTTAACTGAATTTTCAGCCTTTGAACACAAGCATAGGAATATTAGCCAAACTCTCTCATACAACCAGCCATTGGACTAGCCCATGAAAGTCAGCCACAAATATCCATTCAGAGAACATCCTCAGTTTCTCCTTGGCATCCTTCAGCGTCTGGGTTAGACTCCATAGGCCTGGAAGACTTCTCCATTAGAATATCATCTCCCTGCCTCCCACTAACTTCCTTGGTCTCCTCGTGGAAAGAGTGTGGCAGGCAGTCCTGCTCTGAGTTACTCCAGACATAGCCAGGTAAAGTGATGTGGCTGTCAGGCTGTCTGCTGGCGATCTTGGCAGCTTTGCCAGAGATAAGCACCATGCGCGTGCTAGCCGCCACCTGTGACTGACTGCTGGTGCTGTGCGTCACGGTGGTGAGCACTGAGCCACATCTGCGGCTGCCACATGGCGGTGTCCTTTTCCAGTCCACGGAGAGATTCCACCGACTCCACATCTTCTTCACCTCTGCCTGAACCTAAGCCACAAGAAACATGTCGTGCATGAGAAATCCTAAAGGAGACCCTGCAGCCTTGTTACAAGGATGTTTGCCTTTATTTCAATGACCGCAATAATCATTGATTGAGGTTCCTCTACGTGCCAGGGACTTTATCTGTGTATTTTCTCTCAACCTCAAAAAACCTTTGAGATAGGTGATAGTTTTGGAGGTGAGCAAATTGAAGCTTAGAGAGACGTAATGGGACTTGTCCAAGATCAGAATTTAAACAGAAGTTTAAATGCAGCCAATAGAAATATCTGACATATGGGAGAGGAAAAAAAAGGAGATTCTGAGTTGGAAGAGAAACTCAAGATAAACAGTGCCAGTGAGAACTTCAGAACTCTCACTTGGCACGTGACAAGCCCATTGGAACCCCTGCACTGAGACCTGCCCAAACTCAAGCATGGTTCTAGTAGCACAAGGTGGCATCCCTAGGATGATCTCAGCCATTGATAGTGCCTGCCTGAGAAAGCTCAGTGCTGCCAGGAGAATTTACTATTTGCTCTAGCCAGCACACACCTGATGATAGGCCCATGACTCCTCTTTCTTAGGGCATTTACTAAAAAGGGTTCACAGCTGTAAATATGCAGCTCTTCTAACTCAGAAGCATCTCTCTCAAGGACCTGAGAGCCATCCCTTCAAAATACAAAAATCAAGAGGGATAAGGCCTTTTGTCTCCCAGTCTCTGTGGGAAGATAGAATTCTATCTTAAATAACTGCCTGCTTGCTAGCACAGCTGGCCTAAACGTGTTTATACTGACCAAATATTTTTTCACTTCTTTGGTTCTACTGAGCCCTTATACTCCACCTCCCTCATTCTCCCTTTAAAATGCCCAAATCACTTCTGTGTGAAGTGGAATTGGGCTCAGCTCTTTCCTCTACTGTCAGTAGCTACTGAATAAAATCTGTTTTCACCACTTAAATTGCTGATGTCTTTGGCACCAGCTGAGGCTGAGGAATGGCGTAGAAGGTACTCAGTTTGAAATGTAACTGTCATGCTATCAATCTGCATCGGCAGCCTAAAGGAGTCAGAGAGAGAAAAGAAGGCTTGTGGATAGAAAAGCAGGCACTGCAAATGCATTCTTAATGGGGTGGGGCTCTTATTTCCATTCCTACTACTGAAGATTCATTTCTACTTCAATTGCCACTTTTCAAAAGAGAGTTTATTTGGAAGTTCCATGGGAAGCAGTGGAAACCTGGTATGCTGATTTCACCTGAAACAACAAACTTCTATCTGTTCATCTTGGCAAAAAAAAAAAATCAACACCTGACTGACAGAGCAGAAGCACCACCATCTTAGACAAACGCCACCACTTTAAGTCCAGCTCCCTTTCTAACCTCATGCATTTTGAGGAAATCACTTCCCTTCTAACAACAAGCAGCCAGAAAGAGCAGACAGTAAAACACTGATAAGACAGCTCGGGCACAGAGGAAGTGGAGAAAGTCTCTTGGGTAACCACCAAACTTCACGGTCTACAATGGACCCCAGTAAAACAGTGGGTCCTAATAAGCACATTCCTTTCCCTTTAGGTGCACCAAGATACCGAAGCTAGAAGCAGACTTGCGGGGCAGGGGGTAGGAGGGGCTGTGCCTGCAGCTGCAGGAAGATGTATGGGAAAAGACACAAAAATTCTGCCTCCCAGATAAGCAAGACAAAGAGACATAGAAGCAGTCCAAGCCTGTGACAAGCTCTCCCGCCCTGAACCCTTAAAAACTCTTAGTCTGTAAGAGAGAAGGCTCTCTGACCTAACTTGGCCAGAAGCCCCTCCCAGGTTTATTCTCCAAAATAAACCCATCTTTGACTGTTGAGCGCTTTTTGGGTTTCTTTCCTCTTTCTTTAACTCTTAAACTGACCTACTTACCCCTCCTGCAAAATAAGATAAGAACAATACAAAAGTAAGTCAGGAAATTAATTTAAGCTCTTTCCGCAAGCACTGGACTAGCATGCCACAATGTCCAAACCCTAAACATGGTCAGAAGCATCAGCTGGTCTACCGCAATAAAAGTATCCATGCACTTCTGGGGCCTGCAGCAAGCTTAAAATTTGAGAGAAGAAACATGGCAGCTCATCCAACAGCAGGGCATATTAAAAGTTACAAGGTAAAATGTATTATTATCTAGTGTAGTTACTTCTCTCCAGCCAACTCCTAAATGAACTGAAATTGTCCCATCATCGTCTTATAGTTCAAAAAACATCAAAATATTTGAATGAATTTGTTCCAGGGAAATTTTTATTTCAGTTTTGTACAGAACTTGAAATGGAATAGAAGTTTAAGTATTAACTGGAATATGACATTCACTGTCCATCCAAGTGTCTGTTTGTATTCCAACAAGTTGCTTCTTAATATCAGAGTGTACAGATGAGTTCACATTTAAAAGTGCTAGAAGAGGAAGACTTTAGGTTATTTACACTAATTCTTTCTTTTCCAAAATAATTTATGATTAAAATAGCTTCCTTCTCCTCACCCATTCCATCCTGGAAATCCTGGAAATTCTAAAGAGATTCAGCATACATTGTGATGGCCATTTACAAGCTGAAGTGAGACCTGTCCAAGGTTCCTACAAACCTACCTCTCCATTGCAGTAGCAGTAGATGATAGACACAAAGAAACCCTGCAGACAAAAGAGAAAGTTAGCCCACTGCCAAGTCACGAAACTCACAGCACTAAAGCATCTTGTGCCAAAATGTGTATGTCCAAAAATTGTTTTTTATGATTCCTTCAGAGAATTATATACAAATTATTCTCTCCTAGTGTTTCCAAATCCTTATGTTTACATTAAATTTGTTTGACGTCTTTCCTTGGTGTCAGCTGAACCAAATAAGTCACTAAATAAAGCACTCCAAGATACACAAGGAATAGGCTTCTATCCTATTAGTTTCATTTATGTTGTGACCCATGAATCACATAATACCTATCCTCTGCTTGGTAAGAGGAAGTTATAAGCTGTAAATGCTGAAAACTACAAACATAAAGTATTATATGGTAAGAATACAAAGAAACCTTTTATTTCGTTCATTCAAAAATATTTATTGAGCTTATGCAGTGTGGTAGCTGTTCAGCATGACAGGAGCAGGGATAAACAATGTAAACAAAATAGACAAGTTCCCTGTTCTAGAAAGGAAGAGACATGGATAAAATATAAACAAATAGCACATGAGAAAAATGCAAAATGATAAGGGTTATGCAAGAAAAGAAATGAGCGATTTTAAAAAGAGTAATGTAGTGGATATATTAGATGAGGAACTCAACAAAGTATCTCTGAGAGTGATATTCAAGTGTGTTAGAGTGACAAGAACAAGTAGCCAGCTGTGTAAATATTTGGGGAAAAAGCAGTCCAGGCAAAAGGAATACAAGTGTGAGCCCTGGAGGCAGAGGTGAACTTAAGCAACAGAACGTATGGAAGCAATATTGTGCCCTAACTTAGTGAGCTGGAGGCTGGTGTGATACAGGGTGAGAGGCGGACAGGCTCCACGACATGCAGGGCTGTGTATGCCAAACAATGGTATGTGAGTTTTAGTCTGACTGCAACTGGAAATCTTTGAGTATTTCTGGCAAGTATATGACATGATCAAATGTATATTCTTAATATTCTCCAGACTATCATAATGTGGACTAGCAAATGAGTAAGCAGGACAAAGAGTAATCCATGTGAGAGATGATGGTAATTACAGCTTCAAATGAGATAAAATGTGTGCCAGCAACCTCTTCCTCAGTTTTGTCTCCCCTCCCCACTCCTTTTTGCTCTTTCCTGCCTTCACCTTCTTTTACTTTTATTTATCTTCCATACACACAAGCAGAGGTCCTCATTCTTATAGGTGTTACATATTTTACAACAAGATGTTTCCTTGTCTCTCTGTCCAGGCTTTTTTGTGTGAGGAACAGCTCCAGAACTGCTCCTGCTATGAGCAGAGGATTAACCAGACCTCTATAGGACAGAAAAGCACAGGCACTATAGAATATTGAACTTTCTGCCACCCCGACTCCCGAGACAGGTGCATCAAAGTCAGAGAGAGGGCAGAGAAAAAGGTTGTAAGCGACCAAAAAAAAAAAAAAAACTGTAAATTACAAGAATCAGATGACTAGGCAGCACCCTTTACCTGAAAGGAGTTGAAGAAGAGCTCACAGTGCATGCGGATCTCCCACCCGAGCCCAGTGAAGGAGTGAGGCAGGCATACGAACACGATGTAATGCACTCCAAAGACCAGGACCAGGACCAGTGTCGATTTGGCCAGTTTCCTAAAGGAGAACAGCAAGCCTTTTCATACATTAACCAGAGTGCCTTTCAGTAGAGACAGCGTGCTGGAGGGAAAAAAAATACTTAGCAGAGCTAATGGGGGTGGGGCTGACCCTTTCTTTTTATCTTTTCTTGAGACAGGGTTTCACTCTATCTGTCTCCAAGGCTGGCGTACAGTGGCGTGATCACAGCTTACTGCAGCGTCGACCTCCTGAGCTCAAGCAATCCTCCTGTCTCAGCCTCCTAAGTAGCTGTGACTACAGGTGCTTGCCACCATGCCCAATTATTTTTTTAATTTTTTTGTAGAGATGGGGTCTTGCCATGTTGCCCAGGCTTGGGCTGACCTTTCTCTATCTCTTTGGATCCCACTGCTTCTGCTAGTTTTTTCCCTTCCCTCCTCTTTCTGTCACTTACATACTAAATCAGGTAGTTTATTCTCACTCCCTATAATTGCTAGCCCCTAAATCTCTCCAGTCTTATTTCCACTCTTCTTGCTTAAAGGAATCTATTTACATAAAGTTGTAAAATGCCTTTTTTCTGTCCTAAGTTTCCTTTAACTTCTGTATTTGAGACTTAAAGAAGTGTTACTTCCATCCAGATTAACTGCCTTTACTTTCATAGTAGTTTAGCTTATTTTGTTCACTTTAAAATCAATTACTCCCTTTTTTCTTCTTACATTTGTATCTCCATTTTTCACTGATGATGCTTATTTTGGGAGACATTTTATTTTTCTCTATGAGCCATATGTGGTCAGTTCATCTTGCCTTCTCTGAATATTCTCTGCCAAATACCCTGTCTCAAAGTGCCTATAGGTCTATTTTGTCTGTTTTTTTGGCAAACTAAGTAGTTTGATATAGTTTCGTCATTCTCCTTAACTGCCTCTTTCTACAAATTTTCTTAAGTATTTGGAAGAATCCCAGGCTTTCCAATATGATGGTTATTCTAAGTGGGCCTCCATGATCGCCCCTCCTGCTATTTATGCCCCTGTTTTATCCTTTCCTTCTAAGTGTAGGCAAGACCTGAGACTTGTGTCTAACCAGTAGATTATGGCAAAGACGACAGCATCCCACTTCTGAGATTACATTGCATAAGGCTGTAACTTTCATCTCACTAGGAGACTGGCTCTCTTGCTCGGTTCAATGAAGCAAGCCACCATGTTGTGAACTGCTATACTGAGAGGTCCATTTGGCAAGGAAAGGTGGCATCTGGGCAACAGCCAGCAAGTAACTGAATCCTACCAACAATCACATGAACTTAGAAGTAGATTCTTCCCCAGTCCAACCTTAAGATAAGACCACAGCCCCAGCTGACAAATCAATTGCAGCCTGGTAAGAGATCCTGAAGCAGGGGATCCATACCCAGATTCCTGACCTACAGAAACTGGGAAATAGCAAGGGAGTTGTTTTAAGCCACTAGGTTTGTGGTCATTCCTTTTGCAGCAATAGATAGCTAGCACCCTCAAGCATACTATTTTCTGGGAGGTTTTCCTGGGATGGGTGAGGTTATACTTTTTATCCAAGAAATTGCCAAATCTGGCTTCTTCTTTCATACTTATTGCAAATATCTCCCTTTCTCTGTGAATTATTTACACTCTAATAATCTCAAACAATTGACCCTCTTCCTTTCTCACTAGTCTTTCCTCCAGCTGCTTTATTTATCTGTTTTTCTTCTTGGAAATAAGCTGTGTGAGTGAATACAGATCACACTAGACTAAGGCTACAGAGATCTTGATTCAGGTTCCATACTTGATATTAACTACCTGGGTGATTGTGATTTAGTTTTGTCTCCAAAATGAGGAAATAGGGCCTAGAAGTCCATATGAGCTATAATATTCTCAGGCTTTACTGGGAATCATCTTCCATGTACATACACTTTTCTATCAAAACCCTCTTGACAATAGGAGCTAAAATGTCCCATAAAATCATGTTGAAATCATATTGAAATGCCTAATGTAGATGTAGGTGGAGTTGTACATTTCCTCCACCTCATTGTCCTCTGCCTGTCTTATCTCTCACTAGTGCCTGAACCATCTGCTCCACCCACTCATCCTCACATTCAGAGCTTCCCTGCAGCCTATGGGCTTTCTCCTATGCTGCTCCTGGTCCTCACACCTCATACTTTGAGTTACCTACAGCCTATTCTATATGAAGATTCTACCTTAAATCTGTTCCATCCAAGGCAAGATCCCTGATAAACAGTGGATTCCTCTGACCTAACTAGTCCTTTCAACTGTCAGGGCTCCCTGGGATGTGCTTGGTCTCCTGAATCCTGATGGTGAGTGCCCTCTTTCCATCACTGCCTATGTGGGCAGGACACTGAGTGCCTTCATGGCATTTTAGTTCAGCCTAATCAGATAAAAGGGGACAGAATTAACTCACTTGCAAAACTTTGAAAGTCTTGTCTAACATCACTCTGAAACAAAAATTATATTTCCTCCTTTAAGATGAAAGGGTAAATCCTCCCAGAGACCGTTCTCAAAATCAAGCTACTGATTTTTCCTACTGTGTATGACTAAGAGCCCAAAATTAAGTTAAAACAAAAAATACACCAGTGTAGCACATTGTGAAATTATCACAAATGTAAACATTGGGGACAGTTTGGTTCAATGCAGAATAAGGAAAAGTTGCTTTAGGCAACCAAAATGTAGTGGGTGTCCTGCAGGCTCAGCCATCTGGGTTTTCTCCCTATTTTTCTAGGACTAAGCTCTTTTATAACTCCATGGAGATAGAAGTTAGTTTATTAAAAACAGGTAGTAATTATATTCATTTTCTATTGTATAACAAACTAGTATGAATTTTGTGGTTTAAAACAATACTCATTTGTTCTCTCTCAGTTTCTACAGGCTAGGAGTCCAGGCACATACCCTGGACCCCTGGCCCACAGTCTCTCAAGGCTGAAATTAAAGTGTTGACTGCATTCTTATCTGGGCCTCAGGGTTCACTTCTAAGTTCATTCAGGTTGCTTGAAAAATCTCAGATTCTTGCAGTTGCGGGGCTATTTGTTGGCTGTCAATCAGCGGTCACTCAATACCCGCAGGCTTTTCTCAGGTTCTAGCTATAGGCCCTCACAACATGTCAGGTTGATTCCTCAAAGTCAGCAGGAGAATCTCTCTCCAAGCTCACAGGATGGAATCTTATATAACACATCATAATCACAGGAATGACTATCCTAACATCTTTGTCATATAAAGTAAACTAACCAATGGAAAGGCTACCCTATCATAGGTCTTACCCACACTCAAGGCAAAGGGTATTGGGGAAGCAGGATTTTACAAGGCTTATACACCCACAGGTAGGAATCTTGGGGGCCAATATAGAAATATGCCTACCACAGTAATGCAAATAATTCCTGCCCATAGAAATACAAATTCTTTCCAGTGGAATGTAACTAATTATAGCCCTGTGAATATTGATGAGCTTTGCTAGTTTGCATATGCCAGGCAAATGTGTACATGGGTCATGGGTCTGGCTGTTCACTTAAAATGGACTTTTACTCTCTATTCAAATCATGTAGCAATCTGGGCACTGATTTTTTTCAGCGTCCATATGGTCACCCATGCACATTGTACGTTTTTATACCCTGGCTCTCTGAAAATGCACAGCTGTCTAATAAGATGATTCAGGGATGTACCAACTGATAGCGGTCTTCTGGTTTGCTGGAAACATGGTGTGCTCTGTGTCCAAGGGCAAAGCCATGAGAGGAATACAAAGAAGTCAGGTGGTTTTGGGACTTAGTGTCCTGTTTAGAAAATAGATTCCTAATTCTGTGCTCTCTCTCCCTAGGTGATGTCTCTCCAGGTGAGCAGCTCTAGAAAATCTCTGATTTTCTTTTAAGAATCAATTTAGCTTTAAAAAGCTACTATTGCTCTTAAGCCTTTCTTGATTGATCCCCGTGGCCTTGAATTAATCCCTCCCTCTTTTCTGTATACACAGCACTTTGTACGGGCATCTCTGTTGGCACTTTCCCCATTTTATTTAATTAAATCAATCATAATATCTCTCTCTCCCACTCTCTCTGTCTCTACCCATCCCCACCTAAATTGGGGGTTCAAGGAGGGCACTCAGCAAATGACGCTACTGGCCATTAAGCACCATGCTCCTGTTACATCCCATGCTGGTTGCTTCATTTTATTCTAACAACCATGGGAGAGAGCTATTATTATCCCATTGCCAGGAGAGGATAGAGGCTCACAGACAGAAAGTATCCATTCAATGTGACGCAGTGAGTGATGGATGCGGCCCTAAAACCTCTCCTCTTTACTCTCATGCTATGTAATAAATACTGGTTGGATTTATTACAAAAATAATAAACATTAAATATGAGTTTTGTCTAACATTAAATGGGAAGTGAAATTAGTCAAAACATTCAAGTATTCTTTTTCACTGAATCTTGCATTTTTTCGTATCTGTTTTTCCAGGCCTGGCAACCTCTTCTTACTTTATGAAGTAATTGAGTTGTAATTTAAAAGGAAAAAAATGTAGTATCCATGTTATTAAATCTAATAGATGATTGAATTTTATTCACACAATTTTGCTTTAGGGTAAATGATTGTAAACTGCAGTTATACACTATGCCACCTTTGAGGGAAACTGGTTAAAGGATATATGGGATCTCCCTGTATTATTTTTGCAACTGTATGTGAATCTACAATTATCTCAAGATAAAAAGTTATTTTAAGAACTGATTCATTAATTCATTTCCATTTTAAACCACCATGCCAACTAAGGGATTTTATGTACTTTTCAGAAGTCTTTCTTACTTGTGTGTGAGCACACATTCACCTGGAGAGATTATCTCAGCTCTGAAAGGTGTTTTCTGTTTTTCATAGTAGTATGCATGGAAACATGCTCTGTAACTGTTTTAGATGCCACCATTTGGAAATTTTGTATTGTTTTATTTTAGCAAGAATATTTGAACATTTGTTAGACAAAGGTGATAACAGAATGGAAGATAAGTTTAAAGGTACAAAAATTAGCTGATATAAATTTAAATACTCAATTAACCCTCATCGTAGGAATGTCACTGAGACAGGGACACAGATTTAATTTTCCTAAGCCTATTTAAAAAGTGAGATGCTATTTAAACTTGGAAATCTAAGGCCTCAGAAACAGAATATGGAATTGAATTCTCAAATTGGTGTCAAGTAGGTTCCCATATTTTTCTCAGAAAAAAGAGTCAATCTTCACTACATTTTTATCTGTGACTTAACTTTGGACATAATTAAGGATATTAAATATGTTTCAGCCATTAAAAAAATGTATTTGGCTGAAAACTACTTTTTCTGACTTCTATTAGTCTAAACCGTTCTAATTAACAATTTCATACTTGAAATATTCTGGGCACCAGATGATTTCAAAGTTATTCTGAATTCTGAGTAGTTGATTATTTCAATCCTTGATAAATTATTCTCTTCAATTGTTCTGGGAAATAATCCTCCATGAATTAATTCAAAATATTGCCTATTCTATCCATTTTTAAAGATAGGCCACCCTTTGTTCCCTCCAAAATTTCTCATGTACTTTGGGCAACACTTTACTAAAAGTGTTAGTTTATGTCATTCAGAACTACAGAAATAAGCAGCTTTGTTCAGAACTAGAGAAATAAGTAGCTTCTAAACACCACTACACTCTTCCACTTTATGAAGAAGAGTGAAAAGTTATTTACATTTTTTATTATTCTATCCTTTGGCCTATGTCTTCTCAGATGGGATGCAACGTGAGAGACAAGCTATATTAGTATAGCATAGACCTTTCACCATAAACTCATGCACAATGTATAATACTACCACTGACAGCATATTAAAAATAACTGGCACTAGCAGCTGCTGATTTGTTAATACTGTGCATCCTATGGGCATAGGACACTGTGAATCCTGCAGGTCATACCTGTAGTCTTTGCAGCTCAACAGTAAATACTACCTGTAGGGAGACCCCCTGAAACTACTGCTACGGAATAAAAGATGAAATGCTCCTGATTATTGTAAATACAAAGTTGCATGCAGGATTGTGTAAAGACAATGCCAGGTTGGACTGCCAGAATGAGCCAATGGCACGTGATAGCCTATGAATGCTTCCCCCTGCAGATAGCCTATGAATGGACGTGCAGTCAGGGAGGTTTCACATCACCAAGATTCCTATCCCAGAAAAGCAGATGTTCATAGCTCTGGGAATGGAATGAGACCCTTGTGGAGAGCCTATAAACGGACGCATGGGGGGCGCCAGTCCATATGGATAAGATAGGGCTATAAATGCCCTCATCTTGCCATGATTCTTCTAGGCCTCTTTGGGGTTAAGGGATACTCCCTTCTGAGAATTTCTGGTCTAACCGGTTGTCTAGCTTCATGTCCTGTTTCTATGGATTGTTTGTAACCAGCTTTTGCTGCAACTGTTACTGCTGATTAATATCTTGCTAATCATAGGTTATGGAAAGACTGTGTTTCCGTTTTAAGGCTCTGTTAGAAATTGCTGATGCACACACTATATTGTAAATTCTTATCATTGTATACTATACTTCTACATACAGATGTGATGTTAAAGAATTGCTTCATCCCCATGTGACCATCTCACCTCATAATCAAATGACCCTAAATCCCTCACTAACCTACCCCCACCCTCACTAAACTTAATAATAAATGCTAGTGTATCCAGCGCATTGTTGGCACTGCAGGACCAGAAGGCGGTGACCTCCCTGGACCCAGCTTTCACTATCTTGTGTGTGTCTATTACTTCTCGACCTGCTGATCCGCCTGGGAACAAAGAGAGAGCCCCGTTGCATTGCGGGCTGCTGGCCAGATCCCGCAATAACTACCTACATGGTGGAGAGGACTAAATTAACGAGGACTTATGGAAGATTTGTGAGAGAAGATCAAAATGCTGACTATGATGTTTTTCCTCTCTGTGTCTGAGATAGCATTTCATAACAATCTGAGACAGAAATAAATAGTTAACTGGAGATTATAAAGCCAAATCCACATCTACCTGATTACTAGATGTATGTGTCCAGTTGGATAGATGCCACTAATATTCAAAATTTCCAAAATGATCATTATGCAAAATGCACACAACCTTAAGATAGTTTGATAATAATCACAAACACTCGATTTGTCCTTTTCTTCATGAAAGGCTGAAGAACGGACCTCTCTCAATCAATACATTTGCATATTTAGTGAGAGACAATTTGATGTAAAGATTAGAAACGATACAGCAAATCCACTTGATCTTTTCAGTTAAGACATATTTGTAGAATGCAAATAAAATTGTCTGCCAAGATCATCAAGATATTTTCTAGGAGTTCATATATAGTTGATGGGAACATCCCAATCTGATAAAAACAGATTTTAAAATATACTTAGAATTTAAGCACAAGGGGTAGCTTTTGGGGTTACTTATGTTTTCTTAATATATATGCTTTTCTGATAAATCACACAATAAATATACATTCATAAATTTAATCTCTTAAAGATATTTCAAATCAATTTATATCTGTTCTTTACTTGAAATAGTAACCAAAGGCAGGACACAGTGGCTCATACCTGTAACCCCAGCACTTTGGGAGGCCAAGGCAGGCGGATCACCTGAGGTCAGGAGTTTGAGACCAGCCTGGCCAACAGGGCAAAACCTCATCTCTACTAAAAATACAAAGATTAACTGGGCATGATGGTGCACACCTGTAATCCCAGCTATTCAGGAGGCTGAGGCATGAGAATTGCTTGAACCCGGGAGGCGGAGGTGGCAGTGAGCCAAGATTGTGCCATTGCACTCCAGCCTGGGCAACAGAGCGAGACTCTGTCTCAAAAAAAAAAAAAAAGGAAAGAAATAGTAATCAAAATATTTCCTCTGATGGATGCCTGTCCTGAAATTACCTGTATTGCTTCCTTGTGTCATGCCCAACTGCATTGGTCTCCCAGATTTTGGTAGCTAGAACTCTAACCGTATTCAGAAACAGAATAAAATTCAGCTGAAAAAGAAGGTAAGATTACAAAGAATTATTGTTAGTCTTCAAGATTTTTATAAACATTTACATAAATTGAAATTTTTTCCATTCAAATGAGAAAAATTACCCATTTCATAAATGTGAACAGGGGAACCTGAGATCAGATACTGGAATGCTAGTGATTCTTGATTCACCCTCATGAAAACACAAAGAAACATAAAGTCTCAACAACACTGAAAATACCAGAGGATGATCTGCCGGGATCCACAGGAACTTTCTAAACTGAAGTTTAGATGAAGCCCTTTGGCAAACTGGCAGGACAAAGGGTAATAGTTATTATATAAATGTAATCAACTGTCCTCTTTAAAATGAATTCCCAGCTATGTCTCTACTTTAGAGAGAGGAATAATAGAGCTATTTTGGGGATTCACTCTGTCTATGATGTATGAAAAGCACTGGGTGAAGGTGATATGAGGTGTTTTTTTTTAAAGGGAAGTAAGATGCTATAAGAAAAAGCTCCCAGTGTAGTCAATGAGATTGATTTTTTAAATGTTATAAGTGTGAATACCACTAGAGATAATCAAGTTCTGGCTTTTAAAAGGGGAGGGAGGGGAGTGTTGAAGGAATAAGCCCCTTTCTGTCTGAGGACCTCAAGGATCAGCGAAGACATTCTAGATGAAGATGAAGAACACGTCTCCAGGTCTGGGGTCATAAGGGGATGGAGGCCTGTAACTCTGGGTCCCTCCATTCAGGGAGATGTCTGCTTTCCAGAAAGTGCTAGTGCTTAGGAATAATGGAAATGTAGATTGCCAACAGTAGGCACTTGTCCCTGCCAGAGCAGGGGCAGAAGAGAAAGCCATCAAGTCCTGCAGTCCTGGGGATAACTTGTCTGGCACAGTCCTCAATCATTTCGAGAAGTTAGAGAATTTTGGTTATCAGAGGATTTGTGTGCCTCAGTCCCAAATTCAGCTGACTGTCTGTATCAGCCCTGAACACCCCACTAAACTCTTTGCTATCCGACCACTGACAACCCTGTGAGCACCTCTCAACAATCACAACTTTCTACAAGAACTGAGGGCTAGGTCTTGAGCCCCACACATGGGGTTTCAAAACAAAGTTGTGCTGTGAGCTGATGAAAGGAAAGGGATGTTTCCAGGCCGATAATAGCTGCCATTTATTGAACATTTTCTAATTTAAAACCTTGCATGAACATGGAGGAGACACTTTTATTTTTTTACATCCATTTGTTATGGATGAAGAAACTTTAGCTCAAAGAGATTAACTGCTTTAACCTGGAATATCCACCAATCGGCTAGAATTTGAACCAGGTCTATGTGAGTCTGTATTGTGAATCCTTAACCACCATCTGATAACTTCTGTTCAGGAGGACAAAAAGATGCAAAACATGAGAGTTGAGGATTTCCATCTTCACCCACTACAACTCACAGCTCACAGACAGATTTTGTTTTAATAAGAAGGTGAAAAGCTACTTGAGTACTGCTCAGGTCACTGAGAAAGAAGCACGTGCTTTCTGAATGACAAGATTTATTTCATGCCCCATTAATTCCTGTCTCTCTAAGACAACAGCCACCGTCAATACGATGTAGCTGAGGTGAAGATATTGGGGAGTGATGCATGGAACTGCTGGGTGAAGGACTAAGTGCCAGGAGCTGAAGCTGGAAGAGCTGTGGGGCAATACCAGCTGGATTGCCATTTGTCACACCTTATCCCAGAAAAGGAAGAAGTATAGATGGCTTCTGATGAGCCAACCTTAAGCTTCACCTTATTAAAAGGCCCAGGACCAAGCACTCCGTCCTTTAGTACACTACACTAAATAAATCTGCACCCCTTACCCCCAGAAAAATTGACTAAAGGAAATACATGCCGATCAGTCCATCCATTTAATAACTGAGAAGATACGTTCAAGGCCAACCAAATTGATTATGGAAAGAATTAAGAATTTTAAAATATTAAGACCAAGTAAAACTTGATGCCTCAAAAGATAAGTAACAAAACACACACATGATATATATACACACATACTGATACATGCGAGAACAGCTGGATGAAATTCTAAATAATTATTCTGAATAATTTAGAAAAATATAGACTATGGGTTAATTAGAAACTAAGTTATTGACTACTAACTATGGTAAATGAATTGACTCTTAGTCTCACAGCAGCTCTATGAGACAGGCATTTTCTTGTCCCCATTTCACAGATGAGGAACCTGAGGCACAGATTCCACATATTTTGCCCAGCCACACAGCTAGCAAGTGGCAGGGCCTTAATGCAGCCCATGCGGCCTAGATCCACACTGTACACCCTTAACCACTGCACTATAGTGTCCATAAAATAGAGTTGAGTTAATAGTAGACTGAGATGGAGACAGAAATTTAAGAGCAGGATGGATTAACAAAAGATTATAAGGAATCTAAAATATAACCAAGTTTTAAAATCAATATTAGAACAAAAAACAGTAGATCTGACAAAGCAAGAAAATGAATTCCGCAATTTAGGAGACACTTGAAGAATCCTCCCAAAGGGAGGGAAAAAAACAAAGACTTGAGAGTTTGAGAAAGGGCGTTCGAGTGAGGACGTGGCCAGGGATATAAGAGTGGAAATTGCTACACTTTTGGCTTTGATGATGGAGGAAGGGACCAAGAGTCATGGAATGCCAGTGGCCTCTAGAAGGTGAAAAAGATAAGGATTCCCCCCAACACCTGCAGAAGGAAGGCAGTCCTGCCGACACCTTGATTTTAGGTCTTCTGACTTCCAGAACTGTAAGAGAACAAATGCATGTTCTTTTAAGCCACTAAAAAAAGAAAAGAAGAAGAACAAAGACTGGTGTGAGGAGGTATATGAGGTATAAGATGCCTCTGGAGGAAGTGGCAGATTACTTCTTTTTCTGAAGAAAAGATAACAACAAATAGAATAAATCAATAAAAACATAACAGAAGAAAAATCTTGCACTAAAGGAAGACTTGAGTCTGCAAATGGGAAGGTGACATTTTATACCAGGCAAAAGAAATAAAAGAGAATAAGACAAAGAGGAAGTTTCTGGTGAGATTTTAGTAGTAGTAGTACTAGTAGTAGTAGTAGTAGTAATTTTTTTAAATTAAGACATAATTCTAAGAAAAAAAATCATTAAAAGGTTCTTGCATATTTCATGTAAACTTCCTGTAGGAAAAATTTTGCTTGAAGCAAACTACAGACAAAACAAAGCAAAGAAATTTTAAAAAAGAGAGAAGGCTTAGAATAACATGACCTTTAATAAACATTAAAGCCAATAACACATAGAAAGAATTTTTTGTAAATATGGTTTTAAAATAATGCAAATATAGAAATCAAATTATTTTATGATTAAAGATTCATTTTTTTAATTCCAATAGTTTTGGAGTAGAGGGGGTTTTTTGCTACATTGCTAAGTTCTTTAGTGGTGATTCCTGAGATTCTAGTGCACCCATCAGCTGAGCAGTGTACACTGTACCCAATATGTAGTCTGCAATTAATGATTTAAATAAATGTAAAGATTTGTTCAGAGTGAACCACAGGTGAACTAAAACAAAGAAAACATTTCAGCCATGGAAGCGCTGGCTGCTCAGTCTGTCCTGTCTCCAAGACTTGGTTCCTGGAGTTTTCTTTGCCTGGATCCTTTACTCTCTCCACTCACTCGCCCTTCCTAGGTCAGTTCTCAGGGTTCAGGCTGAATGTCACTTATTCTCAGAAGCATTTTTCATGTTTAAATGTTAGTCTCACTCACTAAGCTTTAGCTGTGGGAGAAGAAATTAGTGTCTATCTTCTCTTCTACTCTCTCCTCTCCATTGCCTCACACAGGGCCCGCAATGTTCTTGGTGTTTAATCAAGATTTGTCCAACGAGAGTGAATAAATAGGTGAATGAGATATGCACACTGTAAACACTACTTACACTGAGGTAAATCAGCACATCCCCCTTCAATGTAGAATTTTCACTTCTAGGCATAACTCGCAAAAGATGTAATCATAGAAAGAAGTCAAAATCTAGGCATAGAAAAGTAACTTGCAGTGAGCAGACTCTCTGCAGTGTCTCCAGGGATAGGAGCCTACCCCTCAGCATCCTGTGCCCAGGTGGGAAGATCCTGACTAATTATGGGGTTCTTCAATAGACCCACTTGTCTAACAGACCTAGGGTCACATCATCCACCCCAGCCTCCTGCAGCAATAAGGTTCTTCCTCACTCCCTTGCTTTATATCTTAACATGTTTAGAATCAGGGAAGCCAAGAGAGATGCTATGCGTTAGTTTCCCTCAGAGACACTCTAAATACATCGTATCTGCTCACCTCATGTATTGCCTTATTTTTCAATATCACAAACACAAGAATTTTTTTGCTTTGCTTATTTGCATATTGGTACTAAATGCTGTACTTTTACATAACAGATAATAAACTCCCTGATCTCTATCAAATACTATAATTTGGTTATCTGTATCACAAATATAAAGGCAAAATATATAGTTCATTTCTAATCAGTTGGAATTCAATTTATAACTTGGAGACAGTTTCTATGGCAAATGTTAGAGCTTTAATTTCATTTAAAGTTATATTTCTAACTGATTTAGAAAAGAAAAGGAGTTCTGAAGGGGAGATTTTTCTCTGGGGAAAAATCAATTTGGTATTTATAATTGTGTCAATGATCAGAGATTAAATTTTATCCATTTTTCTTAAAATTCCTTCCTTCCCAGTCAACCCTTGTTTTTGGTGACTGCACCTCTCCCTGCAACTGGGAGAAAATGAATCACTCACCCAAGAGCAGCTGAGAATCATGTACCTTGTTTGTCCCTTTCTTTTCATATTTTGAAAAGTGCACTAGATATAATATTTTTAAAACTTATCACCTAAAATATTTCCTAAAGGCCTTTATTAGAAATACCATCTTATTTCTTCTGCCAGAGCTCCCTAAGACACCCTATGACAGGTATGCAAAACAAAACATTTATTTAAAAAAAAATTTAACTCAATATTTAATGCACTCTATGTAGTATGCAGCTTCCTCAGAAGTCACCTACTTGCTTAGTCATTCAATGTCATTCAATATTCAAATTTGATCATTACTGATACAATGAGCAAACCCATGATAAACACCACAAACTGTTTATTGACCAGAAAGATTAGTTCTTAGCTTGGATACACAATGATGATGTGAGGCATGATGAAACAAACATCTAAAAGTAAGTAAATATATGCCAATAAAAAGTGACCTGAAAAAGAAATAATCACCACTGCCCCATATATTCCTAATACCCATCAACATCTCTAATGCAAACCACAAGGTGTCAGTTACATTAGTTCTCTGGAGGGTTATTTAAAGGTCAAAATCTCTGCAATAATGTTGTCAGATAAACATTGGACAAGATATCCCCAAAATGCTTCCCAACTTGAACATTCTTTGATTCTATGAATTATTTTTATGGAGTTGCCAGAAAAGGATCTACTGCCTGAACTACTGCAAAAAATAAGCATATGAATTCTAATGTCTCAATTAGTGACAGACCCTAATTCCCTAATAGGTTTTATGGTTTGTTTTTTTAATGCCAGTTAAGGGTTGCTTTAAACACTGAGTTTAGGATTTTCTCTTTTATTACTCCTATTCCATAAGCATAGCTTAGATGTATGTACTATAGGAAAGGTGACCCTGGAAGAAATTTCTATTATTCAAATATAAAAGATATGTCATTAAATTAGTTATACGTTTACATTTTATGACAATATTTACCTTTTCTTGGTTCTTTAAAAAAAAAGTTCTCCTTATTGCACATTCACATTTTAACTCAGCTAAGATGAATCAACTCATTATAAAGGAAAATATTTTGAGACTTTACAGCATCTCCAAAGAAATATATTTAAATGAATGGAATATGTGGGACTAACTCTCATCAAATAGCAAAAACCATGGATTGCCATCACGCTCGCTGCCCAAGCTCACCAGCTGCTGCAGCACTGATCTCCCTCCATTACTCACATCAGCAGCTGACAGTTATTTACGGTTGTTACCACTTTAATAAAACTCTTTAATTCGTGTCTCTTTCTTGGAAGGTTGCATCAATAGTACGGTCTCTCATACAGATGTCAGAATCAATCAAATAGGACAATGCACTTAAAGGTGAATAATGTCTCTCTTAGACATTTGCGTCTCCAAGCTAGTTCGTCTTATCCATCCATCATAATACCTCTAGAGTTTTCTTTTTAAAACCCAAATCTGACCCACTTACTAACCTGCTTAAAATATTTTGATGTCTCATCACAATTTTGAGGAAAATTCCAACGTGTTTTAGCATGACATGTGAGTCCACTCCCATCAAACTTCACAGTCTGATCTCCTGCATATTCTGCAGATGCATTGTTCCTTCTAGCCATAGAAAACATAACATGCCCACTTGGCATGGGCTAATCTCTATGCCAGGAAAACCCTTCTCTATGCTTTACCTATTAAGTGATTTAGGTAAGTGATTTCTACTCTTCCTTCATACTTTTAGTTCAAATCTCACCTTCTTGGTGTTTCCTTTATTAAGCCCTCCAGACAGAGTTTGGTGCTGTCTCTTCCCTATTCTGAACTTCATGATGGTGTCAGAAAGCTTATATCACTACTACATGAACCACCATTTCTGTTACTACACCTCTACTATTACCATGCTACCACTAGTAGTAGTATTACTAGCATTACTACCTGTATTATAGGCTGCTATTTACTGAATGCTTTTCATAGGTTACACTAAGCCCTTTAATAATCTTACATAGTCCTCCTAATAACCCTATGAAGTAGATATTAGAATATCCAATTTCCTTTTTAGAAAACTTCATTTTAAACAGGGCTAAATCATAGTAAAGTCAGCAACTGGTAAGAGTTCACACAGGATTCATACACTTGTTCATACAACTACCAACCCTATAATAAAAACTATTATGAGTTGCACCTCCTCCATTAATGACCTGTATGACCTTGGATGTGAGTTTGACTGCTTGTAGACTAGTAAAGTTAGTGAGACTCAACAAAATCTAAGATACCCTCAGCTCCAAAACCCTATAATTCTAAGTCAAATATTTCTCCGTGTGCCGGTATTGCCAGTCATAAAATTGAAACAATAATATGGATATATTTATGTCAGTTAACTATGAAGAAAACTATATTTTAAATGATTGTAAGGTACCTACATGTGGCATGCTTATCAAATAATCTTATGATCCACTATAAGTAATATCATTAAATATATATTTATATTTTCATTCAGCCAATATTTCCTAGGCACCAATAAAGGTCAGGCACTCTAGGAAAATAAAAGAATAGATCATCCCTCCCCATGAGGAGCACACAGGGAAGACAGAGCTAGCAAGTAAAATGCAATATGGTACACTTCTAAAGTGTCTGATCACATGAAACATAACTAGCCTCCCACAACCATGTGAACACCCACTGCTTACACTGGCCAGGACTTTTGTGTAATTTCAGGTTTCATTGTTAAAGGAATTTGTCCAGTCCAGTGTTCTCCAAATAAGTCATTTAGGGTTCCATCATCATGATTTTGCCATATTGATATTATTTATCTACCATTGCCTACTTCATATCTTTCTTCAATCAACTTTCATTAAATTATTAAAATTCACATTTCATACCATTAAACATAAATAAAGAACCAGTAGAAGCTTTTATAAATAAGAGACAACTGTGAAGTGCATATGATGGAAACAAAAAGCCTTATGAAATGTTATCTAGATTGGGTTGCCTGTCCTACCTTCCCCTACCCCCAAAGAAAGACACCACACATGTGAGTGTTGTTCAAGACCAAGACCAAAATAAAACTTTCTCCTTGATGTGTTCAGAAGGGTTGGAAAGGGACCAATATTCATATATGATTCAATATTGCTTAATGACCTTGCATATACCACCTAAGTCCTCTCATGCACCAGGGTATGTGCCTTTACATAAGGAAACACTGCTCTAGCTTAAATCCTATGGCAAGAAAGAGCAAAAACTGTGGGCTCCGGCATGGCATTGCCTGGGTTTGACCTTGGCTTCAGCATTTTCTAAATGTATAACCTCAGGCAAGTTATATAACCTTTCTTGAACCCAAACTGGGAATAATAAAAATACCTACTTAAAAGTTATTTGAGGATTAATGCAAAAAAAAGACTCTGAAATACGCTTGAAACAAAAACAGACTCAAATATTTATTCATCAGATAATTAATAAAATATAGGAGATTAACTTTGTTAAGAGACAAAGGAAGACTGTATTAGTCCATTTACATGCTGCTGATAAAGACATACCCAAGACTGAAAAGAAAAAAAAAGGTTTAATGGACTTACAGTTCCATGTGGCTAGGGATGTCTCACAATCATAACAGAAGATGAAAGAGCACTTTTCACATGGCGGCAGACAAGAGAAGAGAGCTTGTGCAGGGAAACTCCCCCTCATATAATCATCAGATCTCATAAAACATTCACTATCACGAGAACAGCACAAGAAAGACCTGCCCCCATGATTCAATTACCTCCCACAGATCCCTCCCACAACACATGGGAATTCAAGATGAGATTTGGGTGGGGACACAGCCAAAACATATTAAAACATTTTGGTAAAGATAAAATTTGAGCAGAGCCTAGAACGACAGTTTGATCACCTATCAATGGATGCTGGATGAAAGGATGGGTGAATGGGGAGAGTAACACAGCATGAAGGAAATACTTACACAAAGACAAATACCACAGTTCCTCCTTCTCTTTTCCCTAACCTGTAAATTCAAGATCTCAGGTTTCTGCTAGTACCATATTACTCTCCACACCATAATACTGGCATTTTCAAGGCCCTCTCATAAGTACCCAAGAGTAAGTCTGCTCAGTTTCCCAATCTGTATTTTTATGTCTCTGGTTTTATTTTGTTTCAGCTGTTACAGTGCCTCTTGGTTGACATCAGTGCAAATGCAGGTGCTCGTGTCTCAGTGCCCCAGCTTGGTCAGAATGTACTGAATCAACCAATCTCACCTTTCCCACTTCTTCCAGGCCATCTGTCCTGCCTGCAGCATCTCCTGCTCTTCAGGCTGAGCATCCCTACGCCTTCTCATGATGCTTCAGGAGGCCCAGAACCAAAACAAAGCATCACGCTCTGTTGTTAATTAGGAAATATTTCTCTTATATTTTGATCTTACAGGGAAGAATTTAAAAATCATCCTCAAATCAACATCAAGATGACACAGGTGTCTGATAAATGATTACATTTGGGGACATTAATTTTCAGAACAAAATTTAGTATTTTCCAATGACTCTAGTTCTCTTAAATATAATTTTAACACACTTGAACAAAACAGAAAACAACAATGCTATAATTATAGATCCTACAATTCCAAAATTAAGTGATTCCTTCCAAACTTATACTGCAGTCTATGGTTATCTCTAAAAATCAGTTATCTTGACATGACTTCTCCTGACTGCTCATACTTAACAAATTCCTTTACTCTCTTAAATTTAGTTTACCTGATATATTGCTTACAAATTCTGACCATAATTCATCTAATTTTACTCCTAGATATACAAACATCAAATTAATAGAATCTACAGTATTATAATAGCCAAAGACAGAATTAAGTAAGGGATCTAATTTGGATTTTAAATTTTGGGCAAATAGTTTCTTTGTTAGCATATATGATGCATATATTTACTTAAAACCATGCCACATACAATGCATGACTAAAAAACAACTTTATATCCTAAAGTTAACCTATTTTTAAAACTATGCACATAGCTATATAAATGGAAAGATTTTTCCCATAAATTCAAGACACAGTCTGACAGGTTTTAGAAAGCAAGTGAAAAGAACATGGCCACAAAATGCATGTTAAGGTCTGTTTCATCATACTAGTTGTGTGACCTGTATCTGCGTGAGCTGTAGTTTTCTCCTCCAGAAATTGAAAAGATTGCATAAAATGAACTCACAAGTTCTTTAATTTTACTTGCTTTGTGCTCTTACTTTGCCTCTTTCCTCTTGCCAGTTCCCCATGATATCCATTTTATATGCATGTTTTGTTTTTCCAACAAGTATTTATTGAGTGGTCATTCTGTGCCAGGAAACTAGCTAAGCACTAGGTATTGTAAGTTTAGAAAAGAAATGGTTCTTGTTTACATAAACCTTGCAGTTCGGTGGACAAGATGGACATTCAACAATGAAAGACATGATATACTGTGATGTTGAAAAGAAAAAGCCTTTCTGGGCCCTGTAGATTATAATTGGTAATCTAATTTAGATTGGAGGGCATCAAGGTCACAAAGAAAAAGTAGTATTTCAAATGAGGCACAGAAGGAAGCACATTCTAACCTAAAAGTGCAGTGGGGCATGTAGAACAGCCCTGAGAAAAACAGGCGGACAAGGTCAAGCAATTGACTGGAAAGCAACATAGCCAGGGTGTGGCATGTAAAGAGGCACAAGCACAAGTGAGGCATCTTTGCTGGATTATCAGAGATGTTAGATTTTATTATAAGTGCATGGAGTTCATTGGGCAGGGACATTGATCCTGAAGTCAGAACCTGGCTCCATCACTTAATATTGGGTATTCTTGGGCAGTTTCCTTATTTAGAGTTATTGGTCGGATTAGATATATTGATGTATATAAAACGCTTAAAACACTGCCCAGCACATTGTAAGAACTATATCGTGTTTGTTGTTGTTATTACTAGCTTCATCCTTCCTGGCTTCACCACACAGAACAACTCAGAAGAAGGAGCACCACACTCTGAACACACGGAGGTTAAGTTCTGGGCTTATTTCTCCCTTTACAGACAGGTTCTAAAGTAAAATGAGGGATGTAGGCTTCATGGTCCCTAAGAATGTGAGCCTGAAATCCTAGGAGGAAAATACTTAGGAGAGTTTTGCTGGAAATCACTGCAAGACCATTTCATTATCAGATTAGCCTAGAGATGTCAGCTGCTGCATAGGAGACGGTGTGAGGCCAAATACAAATTTAAAAATAAGAGGCTTCATTCTCCCTGTTGAAAATGCGGGAAGAGATTTCACTTTCTTCCTTTTTCTTAGAGCATTTACCTTAGAAAACTTGTATGTACTTTCTCATCTCTTTGAAATGTTTATAAATCCTTTTGAAGATTAGATAGGCCTTTGGTCAGCTTTATGGCCCAGGAATGTCTTTTGCAAGGACCTAGGAACCATCTTTTTGAAATGCTAACATCAAGAGAGATAGCATCTCTGTCTCTCGGTTTTTGTAGGATAGAAGCTTAACTTCTGTAGGCACCTATCTTGGAGTTGCAAAACTTCCTCCTGACATAAAGAAATGACAAGCTTGTTTTTCCTCCAATAAAGCTACTTAGCCACAACAGGTGGTCACCCCAATTACCAGGTAAAGTTAGGATGAATCATGTGTAGCATATAGTATTGTCAAGTCCCTCTTACTTGAGAACTAGTTATTGTGTCTCTTGAAAACGTGTATATAGTGAGTTGTAACTGCTTGGCTACAAAAAGGAATGACATTTCTTTCTCTTTGCAATCTCTTAGCAGATTGCGTGTAATGCACACCACATTCTGGTTGAATAACTTAATACTAAAAGTGTTTTTCTTCTGTATCACCTTTGTGGAGAAGATTTTTAGGTTAGGAGAAGATTTTTGTATTAAATTATATTTCCCCAATAGTAGAAAGCTAGGGGGAAAAAAAAAGAAAAGAAAAGAAAACTTGCTCCCACCATTATAACAAACAAATGCTGGATAATCTGACAAAAAATTTTTTTAACTTTTTAAAATGCATCAGAGAACAAAATTACAGGATGACCAATTAACCCGAAATTTAAGGAAAGTCTGACGTCTCCAAGGAGGATGGAATGTAAGCACTTGCTTCCCTAGGGTAGATGCCAAAAGCTAGCTGATAAGAAGAATTCGGCTGAAATGTTGAACAAATTGTACAAACAATGAACTATCAAAAAAAAAATTAAGAACAAAATCAATTTACAATAACAACAAAAAGAATAAAATACTTAGAAATAAGTACCAAAAGCCAGGCAAGAAAAACAAAAATTAACAAGCAGGATTGCATTAAACTAAAAGGCCTCTGCACAGCAAGGGAAACAATCAATAGAGTGAAAAGGCAACCTGTGAAATGGTAGAAAATATTTGCAATATTTATGTATTTAATGTATTCAATAAAAATTGATGTATTCAATAAGGGACTAATATCCAAATTATATAAGGAACTCAGACAACTGAATACCAAGAAACAACCCAATTTAAAAACGGGCAAAGGAGCTAAATAGACGTTTTTCAAAAGAAGACATAGAGCTCTAGCTCTCCAAGCCCAAGTGGGGTGAGTTAGAAGGTCTCTATGCTATGCAGATTGCCCTCAAAGCAACCTACAAAAAAACTACAAAGGTCAGTGTGCCATCTACTGGAGGGGTGAAGAAACTTCACTGTTAACAGGCTGGATACCAAGGCACCTGGTGAAATTAGATGTTATCAGAAGTCCACTGAATGCCTAATCCATAAACTTTCCTCCTAGCTTCTGGTGCAAGAAACTGCTAAGGACTTCAAAGCAGATCAGTACATCCAGAGCACAGTTGCTGGAGCTTTGCAGGAAACAAGTGAGATCTATCAGGTTGGCCTTTCTGGAGACACCGAGCTGTGTGCAATCCAGACCAAATGTGTAACAATTATGCCAAAAGACATCCATGCTGCATCCATGGAGAACTTGCTTGACAATCCACTATGATGGGAAACATTTCATTCTCAAAGAAAAAAATAAAAAGCTCTTCTTCCTCTTATTGGTATTTCTGAGCTTTAGATTCCCCCTGCTGCTGCCCCCATGGAGTCAAAAGGCACCTAAGTAAATGACTGCGAGTGAAAAAATAGGGAATAGAAATCAGGTATTGGCAGTTTTTCCATTTCCGTTTTTGTGTGAATTTGTAATATAAATGCATGGAAACAAAGTATTAATGCACACCAAATGTTTCAGCTGAACAAGTTTCAGCAGTTCACCTTTATAGCAGTTATAAGTAGACCTGTTGCATTTTTCTGAACAATGCCAGCATTTGGATTTTTAAAAAAACAAATTTCTTGACAGCAATTAACTGGTGTTTGTAGCACTTTTATCATACAGTAAATTCCATCCATTCACTATACTTTTCTGAATAATTCTACATGCAAGTACATGTTTTTAATGTTGTTTTTGCGCTGTTCCTGTCAGTTTGCTACCAAAATGCATTAAAATATTTAAAAAAAAAAAAAAAAGGAGTTGGCCCTGCGGTGGCTCATACCTATAATTCCAGCACTTAGGGAAGCCGAGGCGGGCGGATCACTGAGGTCAGGAGTTTGAGACCAGCCTGGCCAACGCGGCGAAATCCCGTCTCTACTAAAAATAAAAAAATTAGCTGGGCATGGTGGCACATGCCTGTAGTCTCAGCTACTCGGGAGTCTGAGACAGGAGAATCGCTTGAACCCAGGAGGCAGAGGTTGCAGTGAGCTGAGATCGCGCCACTGCACTCCAGCCTGGGTGACAGAGTGAGACTCCATCACAAAAAAAAAAAAAAAAAAAAAACAACTTACAAATAGCCAACAAATATGTGAAAAGTGATCATCATCACTAATTATCAGGGAAATCCAAATCAAAACCACAAGCTATCACCTCATGCCTGTTAGAATGGCTTCATGTGGCTGGGCATGGTGGCTCCCACCTGTAATCCCAGCACTATGGGAGGCAGAGGCGAGTGGATTGCTTGAACCCAGGAGTTTGAGACCAGCCTGGGCAACATGGCGAAATCACATCTCTACAAAAAATACAAAAATTAGCTGGGCATGGTGGCACATGCCTGTAGTCCTAGTTACTCAGGAGGCTGAGGCAGGAGGATCGCTTGAATCCAGGAGATCAAGGCTACAGTGAGCCATGATTGCACCACTGCACTCCAGCCTGGGTGACAGAGTGAGATCCTGTCTCAAAAAAACAAACAAAGAATGGCTTAATGGCCATTGGTAGTTCAAAAAGACAAGAGATAAACATTAGCTAGGATGTGGAGAGGAAAAAAAAAATGTGTACCCTGTTAGTATGAGTGTGAGTAGGTACAGTCATTATGGGAAAAAGAATTAGGGGTTTTGTTTTGTTGCCCAGGCTGGTCTTGAACCCCTGGCCTCAAGCGAGCCTCCTGCCTATGTCTACCAAAGCACTGGGATTACAGGCATGAGCCACCATGCCCAGTCTATTCTCATTTTATAGATGGCAAAAGTGGACCCTGAGTTTTTAAAACTTGCCCAAGCCTAGCCTGCCCAGTAAAATTTCAGCCTGCACATTCGACAGAAGGGCAGGCCTGGGATGCTACCAAAGACAGCCTGGCCCAGAATCTATGCTGTAACTACTGTGACACATTTGGCATCACTCCCAAGAAAGGGCAGATCTCCTTGGTCCTTCATACTGTGTCCATGTGCATCTCAAACGGGCTGGACAGACAAATCATGCACTGGTGTGGCAGAGCTTTCCCCGTCTTTACATCTTCACGCAGACCTGGAGAGAAGAGACCTCGGGTGCCCGGCAGGTTCACCACAGGGGTGCTGACTTACTGTCTGCCTGGTTTGCCAGCAAGTCACGGGGAGGATCATAGAATGTACTTAGGAAGAGGTTTCTTTTTAATCAAATATTTATTGCATTTAATAACAGGACCTCACATAGGAAGAAAGAGAAAGTGAAAATAACATTATGTTATACTTTTCTCACCTCATGTTTTATTGTGTTTGAATAGAAGGTGAATCATGGGATGGTTTACCTGGAAAATTACAAAAGTGAGAGCTTAATAACTTTTTAAAAATGTAAATATCGATTTCTCGAATATAAAGTAAAGCCTTCTGATACCCCTAAAATGGAGAATACTAAAATGTTTAACAAAAGGGTAAAAATAAGCTCTACTCCTACCAACAAGAGTTAATAATTATACCATTTTGGGTAGATAACGTTATAGCCTTTTAAAAAATAGTCACACCAATGGTATGCCAGGTTTCACGGGATACAAGGAGAGTGGACATTCTGTAATCAGAAGTGCCTATGCACAAACAGAGAAGCAATCATGGTGTCATCCTAGGGGACCATGGAGTCTGGGAAGCCAGATCATCCCTGGGAGTCCCCTCAGATCTGAACGGCCACTTACTGATTTACAGGGTACAATGTGTTAGCCTTATTGCTGTCCAGAAACCATTATTTTTATGACTTTATGGAGACATTTTTCAAGTTAATGTGTTGCAGGTAGTAGGAGAACTCTACCTGGATTGTGGGCAAGTTATTAACACGTGAAAAGTAAAAATGATAATAGCTAATGCTTATAGCGCTATGTGCCAGCCACTGTTCCTAATGCAGCCCAATGATTAACTCTCATAATCTATACTATTATTCCCATCTTTTAGATGGCAAAAGGGGATTGTGAGTTTAAGTAACTTGCCCAAGGCCAGCCTGTACCATAAAATTTCAACCTGCACACTCAACAAAAGGGCTGACCTGGGATGCTAACAAAGGCAGTCTCACCCAGAGCCTATGCTGCAATCACTGTGACACTGTCAAGTGGTCAGAAAAGGGATGTCTGAAGAGGTTGTCCGTAAGCTGGGACCTGAAGGAAGAATGGACAAGCAGAGGGAACAGTACGGTAGGCATACAGAACAGCACAGGCAAAGGCCCTGAGGTGGGAACAGTGTAGCATGTTCAGGGAACTAAAGAAAGCCATTGTGTGGAGCTGAGGCAGCAGGAGGGAGATGAGGTGACATGAGATGGGGGAGGAAGAAGGGACCAGGTCATGGAAATGAGGAAAATATGTATGCCAAGTGTGAAGGGACAGTGCTCAGAATTCCATGCCCTAACTCTCTCAGCCCCATGTCCTTTCCACTTCATATCACCGTGGCTTAAACCCCCACCCAGCAGACACCCACAGTGGTTACCCACTGCCAGCTTCAACGAAGCCTTGAGATCTTTCCAAATGAAAAACCTGATTCCTTCACTCTCTAATGTCTAAACCTTTGGTTGTCATCCCTTGCAAGATTAGGTGTCAATTCTTTAGTGAGGCTTAGAAGCCCCTTCAGGGTCTGGCCCAGCCTCCTTTGCAGCCTCAGCTCTTGACACTATTCCACACCCACACTCAACCTCGGCACAGACCATTGGAATGCTCTCGTACCACTTGCCAACCTATGATGAATAAATTTCCCCCATTAATTACTACCACCTTTGCTCATGATTTTGTGTTTATTATTTACTTCCAATGCAGATATTAAATTAGTTTTTTTCCTGAATGTTAATCATGCTTACAGAGCTCTGGTCTTTGGCATTCTAAGTGAAATAATCACTGTCCTTGGAATCCAGGTTTTAAAACATATCAACTTGGGTTCACTATGTATAATCCAAGCTCCTGGATTTCCAGGATTTCTGTGTGTGCTTCAAGTTGATCCTCTGAACCGGTGCCACTGGCAATCTAACTACCTGGTGTTACACATCACACAATTATCCACACAGGCCTTCCACATTCTTATTCCCAGGAGGGCCAAATCTCTCTCCTAGGAGCTCTATATTCTTGAGGTGTATCTTCTTGTCTCTTGAGATATTCCCCTCTTCTGAATTGAAAACTATACCTTGGAGCTTTTCATTATAATTCTATTTTTTCTTTCCTTTAGTTTTCCACTTGCTTTTTTAGTTTTTCTCTTTCATAACTCAGCCTTCTCTAAATTATTGATTAAAATAAGTAAATTATTTATTTCAAATCCAGTTCTTGACATTTTATGAAAACTTTCAGATACACTAGTAGATTGTGAGTAAGTTAAGAACCTTCAAGGGAATTGTGAGAACACTAAATTATAATAATGAAACAAAAAGGTAACTCTTAGTGAACAGAAAGATATTCTTGAGTCTCAGCTGTGATTTTTGAGATTAAATCAACTTCATAATGTAGGAAAAGTACTTCAGAATTCTTAGCTTAGAACTGTCATAATTTTAGCTCAAGAAGATGAAAATGGCCTTCTACATTAATTTTCTTCAAAGTTTATTGAGTGTGCCATCACTTCTATTTCTCCTTCACCAACGGCGAATCTTCAGAAGCCCTTTAATCACCTAGCTTTACTGTTTCACATTGCAAGTTACAAATCTCAGAAAATAAATTTTTCATCCACGTTGATGATGTGAGTGACTTAGATCTGTAAACAAACTATAAAGCTTTGGATAAAAATCAGTCATTTCCATAGAAAATGCCCTAGGATTTCCTTTTCTCCACTGTCCTTTGCTTCAATTCCTGATAATTTTACAAGGATCTCTTGGATTTCAATAGGTCCTTCCTTTTCATCAAATGTAAAATCAAACTTAATCATTACATAATCATTACATTAAAATGTGGGTAAAATTAAGAGCATTAATTAACTCTTATTGGTCAGTTTCAGTACAAGACACTGAAGGCAAAGAAAAAGTAATAAGATATAGATTGTTCCATTAAAAAGATAATAGTAAGATATGGAGAAGCAAACACACAGAGGAGGAACTAGAAAGGAGGAAAATAAAAGGCTTGAAAGTATAAATAAGGATTAAATACCAATGAGTGAAAGGGAAATCTGAGGAGTTAATTTTTATCTTTAAGTTCACTGATGTCTCTCAGGGATATAGTTACAGATCTAGGATTTTTTATCACTAAATTAATATAGCAGCATTTCATTTACATTAAAAATTAAAATTACAGGTGTTTATACATTTAAGCCATGCATTCATCCATAATCGATTTTTGAGCTTCTCCTAGGATATATGGAATTGGGACCAATTTGTTAATAGGATGGTTTAGCAAGGATACAAAATAGCTTCTCTAAACGTGTTCTGTATTTTATTTCCCTCTCTAAACATTTATTTCAATGGGCTTCTAAACTGAAGATTCCTTTTGATCTCTCCTATTTTCTTTATGCATTTTTCCTATGAGGTAAATAAGCTTTTATCTGATTCTTTGGATGAGGTTACAATACCTCAATTAATTAACAGCTGCCCTTCTGACAAAGTAGGTGACACATTGTCCAAAAGAAAACAAGAGGAATATGAAACTGGGAAACAAAGAAAAACATCAAAATTAGTTAATAATCAAGTTGCTACATTGTTTTCTAATTTAACATTTATTATCAAGATAGTAATTATTTTTTTAAAATGCTTGTAATATGTGTTACATACATGAACACCAGGAAAACACAAGGTTGGTATAATTTCTTTAACAAGCCAAAAGAAGCTGATGCCTTAAAGTCTTCAAAGAAGATCAAGAGTAAACATTTTGATAAGTTTTATTAGATACAAAGAAGTGTGTGATTTTGTTTTCCTTTGCAACACAGATGCAATGTGCATTGGAAATATTATAGGCAGATAAGGTCCAGTGCAACATGCATTGTGGTCTTTCTCCCTATTATTAGGTTAGTGAAAAAGTAATTGTGTTTTTTGCCATTACTTTCAATTCTAATATTCTATCTAATACCTATTAGATAGAATTATGTAGGATATTTCTTGGTATAGGATGTACTTAACTCCTTGGGGGAAGCATGCCAAATAAAAGCTTTAGGGAATACTTTATACATCATATTACCATTCTTCTCTCTCAGTAATTTCTCTGTTTTCCTGCTATTCCACATTTCCCTCCCTGCCACACTGACCTACTACCAGGTGATCAGAATGTTAAAGTGGTAAAATAATATAATGGATGAAAAGGAGACATAGGGCCTTCCAACTTCCTAAACTTATAAATGCTCATAGATATTTTGAAGTCTCAGAATTGACCCCAAGTGCTAGCTGATTAAAGGAAGGCTTTCTGCATGGATCTCAGTGTCAGTCACAATAACGGTCTGATCTCTGTCCCAGACTTTCCCAATAGATGTTGCTGTACATGTGAGTTTCTCAAATCTATTGTGGAATGCAGTGACAGACACACTGTCTCTGGGTTTTAGCAGCAGGTTAATTTTTCATCTCTTTTTTAACTAACTTTTAAACTTACCCCAATAGCTGCTAAGATTGGTGCTTGATAAATCCACTTGATGTCTCCAGCACTAAGTTCCCAGCACCTGAGACATTGAAAAAAAGCTGTCATGAATAAATTGGCAAAGCAAATGGGTAGTATTAAGTAGAATTTTAAGTTTTACCAAAAACTCCAACCCCACACTTCCAATTAAGAAACAAATAGACAAAGAAATCTTATCTTAAAACACCCAAGCCAGTGGGGGGAAAAAGTGTAACGGGTATTGATTTTCATATTATTAGCTACCCCTTGAAGATGAGTAGAGAATTATAAATATTAGTGAATTACTTTTATAGTGACAAGAGTCAACCATGTTTCCAGAGCCACAAAAGGTAATAGTCTTTTAAATGTCATACAATTGATACTTCACTTTTACTATTATTGGAATGAGCCATGATCATTTAAACTCATTGATAAAGAAAGTTCTCTCTCACAGACATTACAGCAATTCTATTTTACTTCAAAAATTGTAGAATCCTTACAATAATGCAAGTTATTCTTATCCATATAAATGGAATAGAAAATGAATGCAAACTATTCTTGTCCATAGAAATGAAAATTAGCTGTGATGTTCAGTGGAATGTAATTGATTAGTATCCTGTAAATATTGAGTAGTTTTTGCATTTATTTGTAAATTTTTGGTATTTATTGTACTGAATGTAAATGTGGTTCTTTAGATTTCTCCTTGGAACCAATCATAACATCTTAGTAGTTCCCTCATTAATTAATGAGGTTAAAATATCTAGAGAAATGAAATTAAACCAAAATGAGGTATCATCTCACACCAGTTAGAATGGCTACTACTAAAAAGTCAAGAAATAACAGATGCTGGTGAGGTTAGAGAGAAAAGGGAACCCTTGTACGCTGATGGTGGGAGTGTAAATTAGTTCAACCACTGTGGAAAGCAGTATGGCGATTCCTCAAAGAGCTAAAAGAAGAACTACCATTCAACCCAGCAATCCCATTACTGGGCATATATCCAGAGGAATATAAAGCATTCTACCGTAAAGACACATGTATGCAAATATTCATCACAGCACTGTTCACAATAGCAAAGACATGGAATCAATCTCAATGCCCATCAATGACAGATGGAATAAAGAAAATGTGGTACATGTATACCATGGAAAATTATGCAACCACAAAAAAAAAAAAAAAAACAAGATCATCAAGATCATGTCTTTTGCAGGAACATGGATGGAGCTGGAGGCTATCATCCTTAGCAAACTAACACAGGAACAGAAAACCAAATACCACATGTTCTCACTTATAAGTGGAAGCTAAATGATAAGAATTTGTGCAGACAAAGAAGGAAACAACAGACACTGGGGTCTACTTGAAGGGGGAAGGTAGGAGGAGGGAGAAGAGCAGAAAAGATAACTATTGGGTACTGGGCTTAATACCTGGGTGATGTAACATTATGTACAACAAACCTCTGTGACACATGTTTATCTATGGAACAAACTTTCACATGTACCCCCAAACCTAAAATAAAAATTTTTTAAAAAATCTTTGACAGGTGCTCATTTTCTATTTGTATAAGATCTATTTCTATTTCTATTTGTATAAGATCCATAAGCTTATCTTAATTTTTAAAAGTTTGTTTTTAACAGTACTTAATTTAAAAATTATATAATTTGCCTATTTTTTATATTTGGTGCTTCCCTTCCACCCTAACTTGAGTTTAAGTTCTACATGGGCAGAGATCACTGTTGTTTTTCTGTTCTGATGTATTGCAAGTCCTAAAACAGTATGTAGGTAGTCAATAAATATCTATTGGATTGAATCGACATCAATTGAATTCAAATTAAGTTTTACTCATGCTCACCCAATCTGGTTTGTACTAGTAAAGATCTTACACTGGGATAAATAGCACAGAAATGATAAGAAACTAGTACCACTTGGCACTTTAATATAACACTTGAAACAGTCTTTTTTAACTAAAGACACATAAATGAAAGTCTTAAGTTTCTTTCTCTTTTCATGAAACCCAATATTGATTGTGGCAATGGTAAATAATATAAAGAAATTTGTGGGATATAATGATAATTTTTTAATTCTAGATAATAAACTTATCACGAAGTTACTTTTTATTAATGAGCAAGCTATAGATAATAAAATACCACTTTGACTTTTCCTTAAGGGTAAAACATTTTCAGCACACACTAAGAACTACATTTTTTTAAAGTTTAACTTTTACATATAGGCAATATGTTCTCATTTTAAAAATCAAACTATATAAAAAGACAACCATTGAGATGTCTCAGTCCTCCCCATGCTCCTGTCTGCCTCTGCCCCTACCCGCCTCCTTACAGATAACATCTTTTATTACCTTATTGTGTATGCTTCCCATGTTTCTTTATGCATATGCAAACAAATACAAAGGTTATATTCTTACTTTCCTCTATCATACAAAAATGTCATGTATGCACTATTCTGCAATTTGCTTTTTCCTTTTAAAAGCGTATTTTTTATTTCTTTGCATATCTGTACCAATAGAGCTCAGCAGCTCCGCATTCCACTGGGAGAATATACCACAGCCAAATCAACCAGAACCCTACACTAAAGTGTAATTCTGGTCCAACCAAAATGAAATGCACATATTCAATGGTCTTGAAGTTTGAATAACATGGAAATTTAAGACACAAAAATCTTACACTTGCATGTTATTGAATATTTTCTGGCATTATTTACATGTATCTGTTTTTCACATTATTTAATCAGACAAGAAAGATAAAAGACAATGTTACTGAGTTATGCAGAATCACACTACCCTAAAAAAGCTTTCTACCATAAGGAAGGTGGCATATATCATGTGACTGTAAATTGAACATTGATTCACTTAGCCAAGATCTAAGCTACCAGGCTTTCGGATTCCATAAATTTTCTTTTCAGTTTTTGACATTTGATAATATCTTCACAGTCTTCCTTCTTTGCTTTAATGGCATTTCACCATGGTGTCTCCTAACACATTGGGATTCAATTATACAATTCAGGCTCTATAAAATGCTTGCATTTGGAAGTAGGTCAAAACCAGCTACCTCTAAAAACATGAAACACTTGTCTTTGATGGTTTTCAGTGTCAACGTTTCAAATTTGCCCTGTGATATAGGAAAGAAAACTGAGATTTCAAACTTTTTAAAGAAAATGGTGTTAATGCTTGTTTTTAGTTAATTCTTCAATGTTCCCATTCACACTTTCTTTGTTAACATGTCCCAGAAAGTACTCTCTGTTCAAATTTTTTTAAATAAACTTTAACCTTCTAGGAAATGCAGTTCTGGATGGTGAAGCATGAGATACAAAGGTCTGACTAGAAAGTGGAACTTCCTACAGTCAGGGTTGAAAACAGGTGTGTTGTTCTGCCTGAGGGATCCAGAGAATTGAATTGGCTGAGTACTACCTTCTCTCCACAACTTACAATCAGTAAGAGTAGAAGAAGCGAGAGAAGCTGACCCCAAAAGTTATTGGTTTCTTCTCTCATTGGCATCTCTTATCTCCTTCGAATGAGGCAAAGAGAAGATAATAAGATTACCTTGTAAGGTGTTTTTGCTTTTGTAAGTAAAAAGAAAGAGAACAAAATTGCTCACTTTTTAATTTAATTTGCCCAACCTACTCGATTATCTTAGCTGACCTTAGTAAAATAACACTTTTTTTTTTTTTTTTGGGACAGTCTCCCTCTGTCACCTAGGCTGGAGTGCAGTGGCGTGATCTTGGCTCACTGTAGCCTCTGCTTCCCCAATTCAAGTGATTCTCCTGCCTCAACCTCCCAAGTATTTGGAATTACAGGCATGCACCACCACACCCAGCTAATTTTTTTTGCATTTTTAGTAGAGATGGAGTTTCACCATGTTGCCATGCTGGTCTTGAACCCCTGGCCTCAAAGAGATCAGCCTGCTTTGGCCTCCCAAAGCACTGGGATTACAGGCATTAGCCACCTTGCCCAGCCCAAATAACACCTAATAGAATTTTAAATCTGAAAGAGACTTCTTTTGTATATCAATAGAGTTTAAGGTATCTTTTAAAACTGGATCTGACATGCTTATCTCTAAATAGCCAAGATGCAGAGAAAATCAGAGGTTTCGCTTTGAAAGGCCAGATTAGAAAACAGTGAGTCTCAAATGTGAGACATGAATATGAACCCCATTCATCCTTTGAAGATATTTAAAATCTGCTCTCTCTCCAGAGTGTTGTCACATGGCACTATATAGGTCAGATAACACCCAAGAAAACCCACAAAAACTTTATCTATAGAAAAGCTGAATTTTATGTGAAGTTGAATCAGGCAATTTTGAAATCATCTCAGATAAGTGGCAACACAGTTTATGTTTATAGGCAAAATTAAATATAAAATGACCCTTCATCCAATTATCCCAGAATTGGGCACCGTAGAATTCAAGATTTTACCCTGATAAGTTAGGAAGAAAGTGAAATATTTTGCACAGTGGTCACATGATGTAATTAATTGAATGAATGAGTCAAAATTCTGCTTCAGTCTAGTGGTGAGCTTTGAGAAGGTGTCATGATATCTCTGGATCACATTTTCCTTATCTCTAATATGGGATGATTGAACCAGAAAATGCCTTAAGTCCTATCATCTCTAAAATCCTGAATCTAGGTCATATAGTTACACATCTCAGAATATGATCATGATAGCATTAATTAGTACCTCTTTACTGATGCAACTTCCCTCCCATGTAAATCAAATAGCAGGTATTGCAAGTTTTCTTTGAGATTTCCAATCTCACTGTGTATATATAGCAATAATGATGTCAATTAGATAACATTAACCCTCAATTGTTAACAAATTCAAATAGCATAAAGGGATCAAAGTAAGGAAAAATGCAAAGCCAACAAGTTTTAGAACTGAGGGAAGCTGATGAATGGGGAGCTTTGAAGCAAGTAGGAGGAAGGCTGCACCTAAAGACAATGACTCTGTACAGTTCTAATTTTCAGGAACAGTGAGTGACAGGTTCTTTATAGAGTTTAGGTATTCACAGTATGTGATTTTTTTTTCAGTGCATAGCAGACAAAATAATTCCTGAAGGAAATATCTAGTAACTCAAAACAATATATTGGCTTAAATAAAGAAAAGTTCCCAGGAGATAACAAAAACTGCTATCACAAAGCGTACACAATCTGTGGATATTAAACTGTTCTCTATTAACATAAAAGAATGTTTGGCATTACTGCATATATAGGTTAAAGCTGCCTCTCTTTAAATTACCTTTTCTTTATCATAAGTGTGTTAATCTGCTTGACGTGTGATAGCAAAATACCACAGGCTGGTGCCATAGCAAAATACCACAGGCTGGATG
Source organism: Pongo pygmaeus (assembly GCF_028885625.2). Lineage (NCBI taxonomy): Eukaryota > Metazoa > Chordata > Mammalia > Primates > Hominidae > Pongo > Pongo pygmaeus. Next base: position 108,825,215 of record NC_072384.2, on the reverse strand, counting down.
GCTTAAACAATAGACATTTATTTTCTCAGTCTGGAGACTAGAAGTTCAAGATCAGGGTGCCAGCATGCTCCTTTTCTGGTGATACCTCTCTTCTTGGCTTGTAAGTAGCCTCCATCTCGCTGTGTGCTCACATGACCTCTTCTTTGTGTGCACAGAGAGAGAAGGAGAGCCAGCCTCTCTGGCATCTCTTCTTATAAGGACACTAATCCTTTCATAACAAGGCTCCACTCTCATGACCTCCTTAACCCTAATTAGGTCCTTATAGACCCTATCTCCAAATAGAGTCACATTGGGGGTTAGGGCTTTAACATGTGAATTTTGGGAGACATAATTCAGTCCTTAGCAATAAGCTTGACCATGAGAGCAAAGCGCAGTTACCTGAATGCTTTTCTACTTTTTCCTTGTCTTTCTCATCATTATTTAAATAGAAATAATACCAAAAAAAAAGCATTTTTTCATGTTCATTCATCATACAGCCCCTCAAGAGAAACACAGACAACTGGGGGGCTCTGGCCAAAGTCCATTTGAGCCAACTGAAAGCCTCTACCAGGCAGCCTCCCTGTAGTCAAACCCGGAGGCACTTGGGTCAGATGGAAGTAAAGGGCGACTTACAAGCTATCAGACACTTATAAGAAAGGATAGGAGATGGGCAGTCAAGATATTTTTCAATTTATATATAATGATCAGGCCTTAAAAGTTACTGGTTCTTTACCCACAATGAAGGTAACATTTATTGGTTGTCTAAAATTTGGAGTTTGCAAAGCCCTTTCATAACGGCCTCTCATCTAATTCTCAGATCTGTCCCCTACAAACTCCCAGCATTAGTCATGGCCAAGAATATTATTCTCATCTTACGGATGGAAGACTGAGGCTGAGAATAACTGCTGCAAGTCATGAATGGAAGAAAAACCATATCTCCTTATAACTCACAACTTGCATTAACTCAAACTTTATCATTGCTCAATAGATACTGAGCAAAGAGAGAAAAAATGGTCAGCCGAATCCACAAGAATTGATCAGCATGCATTGAAGAGTTATCTACTGTAAAACAGGGAATTTCATTTATGCCCATTTGGAATCGATGGTTTGTTGGAAAAATGAGACAATTAAACTTGCACATTTAGAGAAATAAGATGATAGATAAGAAAGGAATAATTGTATAATATGCATACTAAATGCTGCAGGAATTTGATAAGGAAGATTTATATGGTGGAATAGTAGATTTCAAACACACTAACAAGGTAGAGCATTTGTAGTTATGGTTTTCACCATGAAATGCAGATATATTTAATTTTATCATTTAATACATGAAATGCAGATATATTTAATTTTATCATGTGAATGAGAAAAACATATGCCAGGAGACAACACTGCATGTATACATGCAATACAAATACACAGGCATGAGCTCATATGTCAACAAAAGATGGGAATTGTTGAAAAGTTCATGGTAGGTGATAACCTATTTCTGATTTAGAGAACAGAAAGAACTAGAAGTTTTACCTCTCTGAGGTAAAAAGACAAAAGGCTAGACATAGTGAAGATAAGAGAAAAACTGTCTAGTGTACGCTGGACATTTTCCACAGTGTACTCTTGATTACCAGATGTGTTAAATCAACTGAAGAGTGAGAAGCTATCAGTGATACTGTAAAAAGAATCCCTCTTCAACTCTACTCCTCCACATATAATAAAAATTCCACTTATCTCAATAGAAACATCTCATCTGCCTATAAGTATTTTCTGAATGCCTCTAGAGCCTGAATATCTGAGATCAAAGTACTTTCCTACCATTCATGGCTGTGCAACCTTGGGCACAACTTCTCTGACCTCAGTTTCATAGAGTTGATAATGAGTTTTAATTTACTTAATATTTGCAAAATTATGAAGTACCTGGAATGTGGTCAGCACTCAGAAATGCCAGCAACTGTTTTCATTATTACTTTCCTCCAACATCGGGTATTATTACCCGATGTTCTGGTAATTATCTTTACAAAATGCAAATTTGCTGTCATTATCACTGAACGAACACCAAACATCCTAATCTGGCCTATGAGGGTCTATAAGGCCTCCATCCCTCATCTTTTCTACAGCCTAATTTATAAGCTCTAGCTTCAGCCGAATCAGGGTTCCATTGACTTGACAGGATAAAAATCAAAATATTATAAGCTAGGATTAATGGAAGGATGAGTTTGGCTTTCTAATGAAATAACAATATACAAAAATGCTATTTTTTAATTCTTTAGACATTACCTGTGAATACAAATTAATGAAGCAAAAGAATAATACTTGTTAACAAGTATTTAGCACTTACTACCAGTATATTCCAAACTTTGCATTAGGTATTTTACATACATTATCTCATTTATTCTTACAAGAACAACTCTGTAAAGAGTAGTATTCATTTTAACTGCTTTGACAGCTGAGAAAACGGAGGCTCAGAGAGGTTAGGTTGTACATCTGCTGTTCCAGAACCAAGAAGTAGCAGAGCAAGCCTATAAGACACCTGTACCTGAGCTCCGTATCAGCACACTCCCATTTAGTGCCAGGTACTATTCTAAGTGTTCACAATAATGTATTAATGTCATTTATATATTATTATCTCCGCTTTATACATGAGAAACTGATACACAAAGAGATCATGTGTTTTGGGTTCGTTGGTACCTAACCTAGCAAAGCAGTTAAATCAAGATTTGAACTCAGGTCTGTCAAAACATAAAGAAAGGATTGTTTACTATTTAATGCAAATGTACCCTTTACACTTAAATAGTTATTTAAATGTATTAGATGTACCATGATACATTAAAATGTATCCTTAAAATGATCCATTTTAAAAGATTTACAGCATTGTTGCCCTGTACTTTAAAATGATACATTAAATTAGCTCCATGCTACCTGGAAGAACTTAATGACTCACAGTTAGAGATAAATTCCACTTCTAATGTGTGTTTATTATTTTAAAATATTTAATTCTGCTATAGAAGATATGATAACAAATGGGATGGATGAAACCCACAGTTTGCATTAAATATAGATAAGGATGAGTTAGTAGACCACACGTGTGTTAAACACAGGTACTAAAGACACATGAGGCAACTGGGCTCTAAACATTCATAATATACTAAATATACAAGAGCCACAAACAATCCCTGATACGCAGGAAGTTCTTAATATTTTTGAGGGCATCTTCAGCCACTGATTGATGGAACTCCTTCCCACATGTCCTTTTCCCAAGGGCCACAAATAAAATCCAGAACTTCTCTGCAGGCTAATTCGGAAGCTACAACTGTGGCCAGTGTACTTGCCCCTCCATCTCTATGAGGGAGTATGTGTCACTGGCCCAGGGCACCAGATTCTGTCTGTAGTTCCCCTTCGTGCCACCTTATCCCAGGTCCTCATAACCACACCAACCTCAGGAAAAGTTGATGTGGCAGAGACAGAGAGAGAGTATGAACGCTGCCTATCCTAGGAATCAGGTAGTGTGGTTCTTCATCCTGCTTGCACTAAATCCTAAGTGGATTCTCTTATCCATCTCTCCACTTGCTTCTCACACTATATTTCAAATTTATTTCATAATCTATGGAGGTCAGGCACCTTCATCTAGTCTGCGAGTGTTTCTGCTCTATGACCTTTACTTCCTTTACATTCTTCTGATCAGGTACTTCCCGAATGCTGTTCTATACAATATTTATTAATGGTGGTTGAGTTGGCATTATGTTTTAGATGATAATTATATCAAATATCATACACGGCACTATGTCTTCATGGAATTGCTTTTCTCATCTTCTTAGAGAATCTTATGGATAAGACTAGCATAGAGACTACAAAATAGACAGTTTGCTGGTAATGTGTTGGAAGCTACCAATGCATCAAGGTAATTTTCCTTGTGGCATCCCTAAAGAGCAATGGCATCAAGAACAGTAGCGAGTGTGAATTCTGAGCAGGAAGCCTGAGTCTTAAGAACATCTGAGGTTCTCTCTTTTCCTCTGCCTTTTCACTCACCTCGCATCAGCCAGGGTTGCTCGTGCCACAGCCCATGCTGCAACAAATGCTGCTGGAAACCCTGCAATCAGAAAATGATTCAGAGACTAGATTTATTTTAAGATTAAGGGGTTTTTTTTCCTCAAATTCACCATACATAAGAATATACTATTAGCAGTTCAGAGAGAAAAATAGACATGAAAATTTCTGATATGTGAACAAGAAAAGTCCACTTAATTTTTAATCATGTCAGTTTGAGAAATTAGCAAGAATATTGATGTTATTTGTTCCTCTAGTCTGAAGATAAAAACTGGCCTAATTTTCATTTGAGGGGTGTAGGGAAAAGTCATATTTGGAGAAGAGTGAAGTTCCTAGGGTTGGAAGTAAGCAATGGTTGGCATTTGACTTTGACTCTTGTCATGCTGACCATCATATGCTCTCAAAGAGTGAAGCAACAACAGGGACTCCTGAAAAGCTGAGGGATGCTGTTGTTTTAAAAACTTAGAATTTTTTCATCCTAAAAGTGGAAGGCATACAGAGGCAAGTTATAAAAATCAGGAAGTTTTAACCAGTTTAGTCTCTTCTTTTAGTTCATATTGGCACAAGACAGAAGCATTTTCATGCATTAATAGAAAAGGGTGACCACTATATTCGTCTGACGATTTGAGCGTGAGATATTTGTCCTTCGTAAGTGCTAAACACCTTCCGGGCTTGCAACATCAAATCCATTATACCGACTTTCTTTTGCCCCCCAGTAAAAGTTCACTGTCCAGCTCATGTTGTATTTGATTAAACTCTGACATCACACACACAAAAAAAATCATGAACCGTAACTTTTATGGAATACTGCAGTAGGGGACTGAAAGACTTAAGAGATGACTTTTCATTATGTGGCCTTTATGAAAGAGGTTTAAATAAAGGATATACAGAAACCATAAGGAAAACATTTTAGAATCTAGGAAGCACCTTACAAAAGGGGAAAACAAAATTTTGGTTTAGCCAAGAACATTTTTTATCAAGCATAATTTTAAATTCTTTACCCTTAAAAAAATTTGTAATTTTTTTATATTCTTTCTTAGCAACAAAGTGAACAAAGAAATAGGCTTAGAAAAAGAAAATTTTCAGAAAAAGATGAAAATGATGATATGCACAATAATGTCTTTGGTCTCCTTGGTGACCATATAACTTAAGTTCAGCCTGCCTATATCACTACTGAATTTTATGATTCTGTATTCCAATTTTATTTCTTGTTTCTATAGTATTCTTTTTTTAATCTGCTCAAATTCTGTGTTCTAGGAATTTTTTGTCAAAATAGACCTACCTAATTCTGGTTATTTCTTAGGTTCAGTTTGCATATTCTGTCTATCTATCTATATATCTATCTATCACATTTCTCTATTAATCATTTATTAAGTATCTATTTATGTGTCAAAGATTGTTCTAAATGATATAAATAATGAACAAATAAACAATATCCCCGTTTTCTAAAACTTACATTCTGGAGAAACAGTCAAAATTAACAAAGCAACTTCAGTTGCTTTTGGTTATGAATTGGTGCTATGAAGAATAAATAAAAGTGATACTATGTACTGGGGAGGGGACAGCTGCTTCTGGTAGGATGATTAGATATAAATCCACCACACAGCCTGGCATAGATCCTACCATATGGCCTGACATAGATCCCTCAGCTGTTCTATCTTGATTGTCTTCAAAAAGTGTCTGCCTGTCTTTCATCAATTTTCACATTTTATCATTCCTCTATCTGCATCTTCTGCTTCCTTTACATTCTTCTGATCAGGTACTTCCCGAATGCTGTTCTATACAATATTTATTAATGGTGGTTGAGTTGGCATTATGTTTTAGATGATAATTATATCAAATATCATACACGGCACTATGTCTTCATGGAATTGCTTTTCTCATCTTCTTAGAGAATCTTATGGATAAGACTAGCATAGAGACTACCATGGAAGAATAAAGAACAGAAAACTACTTTGGGATCCTTTAAGGATTTTTGATCACCAGTCTTAATATGAATTGTTACATAATTTAGAACACAGAAATAAAGGCAAAAATACTTGACACGTAAATGTTGTTTTAAATTTAAATGTTAAATTAAGTAAATTTAATATAAATTTAAATGTTATCCAATATGTGCATTTACTGAAAGTTGAGTTATTTTCTTTTTTTTTTTTTTTTTTGAGATGGATTCTTGCTCTGTCACCCAGGCTGGAGTGCAGTGGCGTGATCCCAGCTCACGGCAAGCTCCGCCTCCCGGGTTCACACCATTCTCCTGCCTCAGCCTCCCCAGCAGCTGGTACTAGAGGCGCACACTGCCACACCTGGCTAATTTTCTTGTATTTTCAGTAGAAATGGGGTTTCACCACGTTAGCCAGGATGGCCTCGATCTCCTGACCTAGTGATCCACCTGCCTCGGCCTCCCAAAGTGGAGTTATTTTCATAAGACATGTCAATACAAAATAAATAAGTTTTGTGAAGACAAAACTTTAAATTAACTTTAAAATAACTATAAATTAAAAATGTTGAATATGATACATATGATCACAACAAGAAAACGAACAAACAAAATAACCTAAAGTGTCAGAGTGCATGCATCTTGTGTGGGAGACTTTAACACATGTCTCTGTGTTTAAACACTTACTGCCAAGTGGATGATCAAAAATTGTTTGCTGGAGTAAGATATTTTACAAAGGGAATAAAATGGGAGTGTGGGACCATCTCCTGAGTATTTTCAGGGAACATATTATTTGAAAATACTCTACGTAAGATGGTATTACTAGGATAGGTGCTTTTATATGATGATATGTACATACTGGTGTTTCACCTGACAGTTGAAAATTAAGGATGGCTGCTAATATAGAAGTAAATTACCATATTTAGTAACAATAAAAAACAAGAGATACCTTTTACATACAGAATTAAAATAGAGGAAAATGTGTAGTTGAAATAAAATGGAACTAAGAATAAAGCACCTTATTTATGGGAAAACTGAGATAAGGATGGGGAAAATAACAATGTGCTTGGTTGAAAGAAAAGAAAGTTATCACTAGTGTTCACCTTTATTCTCTATACATCTTGTTTCATAATAAAAAAATGTAAAAACAGTTATTTTAAATATTTGTCCTTAATTTAGTAAAGGTCATATATGACACCTATTCTTCTTCAGATTGTCATTTCCTTTCCTTCCAATGTATTTATTTATTTATTTAATTTTTTTTTTTTCCTTTGAGATAGAGTCTTGCTCTGCCACCCAGGCTAGAGTGCAGTGGTGCGATCTTGGCTCACTGCCAGCTCCACCTCCTGGGTTCACGCCATTCTCCTGCCTCAGCCTCCTGAGTAGCTGGGACTACAGGCGCCCGCTACCACATCCAGGTAATTTTTTGTATTTTTAGTAGATACACGGTTTCACCGTGTTAGCCAGGATGGTCTCAATCTCGTGACCTCGTGATCCGCCCGCCTCGGCCTCCCAAAGTGCTGGGATTACAGGCGTGAGCCACCGCGCCCAGCCTCCTTCCAATTTATTTTTAAGAATCATCACAATCAGATTGCGCACGGTTGCTCACACCTGTAATCCCAGCACTTTGAGAGGCTGAGGCAGGAGGATTGCTTGAGGCCAGGGGTTCAAGACCAGCCTGGGCAACATAACAAGACCACATCTCTAACAAATAATAAGAAATAAAATAATAAAACATTTAAAAAGAAAAGGATCATCACAATCAATATAAGTGTAACTCCACACATTACTACGATGTGACTAACAGAGTTCTGAGAATTTATCTAGCTGAAAAGAGCTTAAAGTTATAAACATTTGGGTCCAAATGCGTAACAAAGGAATTTAAGCAAGTTCTCTGCTCTAATGAAGCCAGTAAATCACATCATTGGAAGTAAGTATAAAATTGGACTCACTCTCAATTATTCTAGCAAAGTATCCTGCAAAGCATATATAATGTTTTTGATCATTTAGGAAATGAATTTGGAAAAATGAGTCAGATATATAAATAATGTTTTTAAATCAGTCTCTCAGTGTTGAGATAAGAGAAAGACAATCCATAAATCAAACAGGTTTTGATATGTACTTCATTCAATGATAGCTGTGTTTTAGGAGCAGAGAGAGAATCTTAAAAGAATACTACTATTATTTTCATTATATATGCCCTAGACTAGAGTATATTTTTAAAGAATGGAACTGCAAAGAGAGAGTCAGAAGACAGACTAGCTGTAGAACCATAATTCCATAAAGAATACTTATTACTCTTTTGACTTGTGGCTAATGAAGTGAGCAAAATATGGCATGTAAAATGCTTTCACAGACAGTTTTCATGAAAAGTCGACTGGTTTTCATGTGTGTTCTCAAACTATTTCATGAAATGAAGTTTTCTATTGTAGTTGTCATTTCTATGCCTAAACTTTTGTGGACAAATTAATAAAAGCTGTAAAGGAAGGTAAGAAACCATACTCGCATAGAAGCTCACTAGCACCTTAGCTTTTCTTTACATTCTCTTTTTCATAGAAAGATTTATGTTTTCTGAGATTCAGTGGGACAAACTCCTAACTGTAAGGAGAGATAGACTGAGTGATAAAGCCCAAATAAAGAGTTAATAAGGAGGCTTGCACCAGGTAGCTATCAAGACATAAATAAAGAGAAAAAAAGAGTTTATTAAGAATGTGAGCAATGATGAAGAAATTTGAAAAATAAAATATAACCCAAATAAACAAATGTCTACATTCATTATTGAATTTTCTATCAACACCTTTTCCAACTCCTAATAATTATGTGGGTTCACAGATATAATTTTGATTTGAAGAAAGGCAAACTACCACAAATTGTCAAGAAAATTTCCAAAGGATCCTAAAAAAGCAAAATATTATCTTTTTTATTTTCAGTAACTGCTAGTCAAAGATAAGAAAGAGCCTTAAAACAGATGAGCTGTCTACAGAAATACAACTCTAATTGTGATTATTTCATAATAAATAAGTTTAACAGTAAATTGATTGTCTTCTTAAAGGTTATTAATTAACTAGCAGAAAGTTCAGCATTCTTTACTTCACATTTCAGTTGTTAAGAAAAAAAGTTAAGGCAAAACAGGCAAAGGCATATTCTTATTTTGGAGGGGAAAAAAACCTTCAAATTTAGTCGTGAGCTACTTAGTGAATTTTTTTCCTATGCTGAGCACCTCCTAATTTGAATATTAAAATAGCAATTGAGATCTGCAACTGTTAATCTCCAACCTCTTCTCAATTTTCACCACATATGAGTTTTAATTTCCCTTAATTTTTAACAAGCAAACAATTTCTTTTCTCCATGTCATGTTGAGTCAGTGTCTAATCCAGTAATCCCCCTTGTACTGCTAAATCATTTTTGAAATGAGAACTGAATACTTTTTTAATTACTTATGCCAAAAGTAATTTGAATAATTTCCTTCTAAAACACATGGTAAGTCCACATAATTAGTTTGTAATTTGTATTTGTTAAATACAGTCAGGATGGTCCTGCAAATTCATTTCTGGCATTCTCATCATATGACCTAGAAATACAAACCAAAAATATATCATTATAGCTTAGAAATTCAAAAATAAAAAATTTTAAGATGAAATTATTGATAAAGCAGAATACTGACATTTAGTTGTACATGTGTATGGCTTACAATGAGTTCTCTTATATTTCCTCCAAAGAATCCTCTCAAGAATCTGGCCTAAGAACACTAGCCACAAATAACTTCAAAAGTTCGTCACCACTGGGAGAATTATAGACTGGATCTTAATTATTTTTGTCTAAGAATAGAACAATAAAAGAAAGGGAGATAAAAAATAAGAATGGGAGGGATTGTTTCAGGAAAATGGCTGTAGGGATGCTAATGATGGCCATGACAGAATGTCATCAAATGCATCATCCAGTTTGAAGGGAACAGAGATATAAATGCCTTACCCCAGCCTATCAAGATGAAGCCCCACAGGTATTTGGTGTCCGAAAAGAAAGCCACAAATATGAGATTATGCAGGTAGAGACCTTCCACCAGGATCCAATAATAGTTTGTAGCCAGGAAGTAAATAAACATCACAACAGCAATCTTGCACCCAATCTATTACAAATAAACCAGAATTGCATCATATTATAACTCTTTGTTGTACTGGATGCCAACATTAGACCACTAAAAAACAAGTCTTCAGTTTCTTTTTCAGGCTAATATGTCTCCTTTACACAGTACAGTCAAAACTGTTGAGAGGCCAAAACAGTTATTTTAATGCATCATTTTTCAAGACTGTGAACTCGATTCTATTTTTAAAATAAGTTTTTTCTTTAAGAAGTTACCAAAAAAAATCACCTTTTCTCAATTATTTCACTTTATAAAAATAATACACGACCATCACAGAAAATTAGGAACATATAGAAAAGCATAAAGAAGAAAATGTTACCCATATTTCTAGCTTGAATTTATTTTATTTTGGTCTTTTCATGCAGCTATTGCTGCAAAACAAGCTGTCCCCAAAGTTAGTGACTTACAACAATAAACATTTAACGTATCTTATAAATCTGTGGATGGGCTGGGTAGTTCGGCTAATCTGGGCTAGGCTTGTCTCAGCTAGGCTCACTCATTAGAGGTCTACTCTCAACTGGTACACTGTTGCTTCCACTTCCTTCTGTTGGGGAAAGCAAGCCACAGTGCCAGCCCAGAATCAGAATCAGCAGGGACTATAAAGTCACAGGGCTAAGGCACAGATCCAGACAGGGTATTAATTCACACCATCAAGACAATCCACTATACCTAATTTCAGATATATTGCTTCAACAATCTAATTGAGTGAATTATTGGATCAATCTATTTACTACCACCAGGACATTCAAGAGCAGAATCAAGTAACATAAAATTTTATATTGGAACAAGTCTTTGAGTATCCAATAAAGGGACTAAATATCATGGGCTTTTAAATTGCAAGCTTCTGGTTTTGCTGATGGGTTTTTCACTTTCAAAAGTGGTGAGCCCCATGACAGTTGCTGTGGTGCCTACACCAAATACCATTCCAATCTTGTGCGTTTTGCAGTTTCCATTCCAGAATATTCTTGAGGAAAAAACCCAAGAACTTTTAATAAAATGATTGATTAGACATGAAAGGACAGAATTGAGGGAGAAAACATCACTATACAAATTGATAATCCATTTTAGTTAGTTCAGAGATAAGTAAAAGCAAGTTAACATGTTTAGTGGACTGTAAAATTGTACTTATTTGTAGTGTTATATAAATTAAATAATGAGAGAAAATGGTGAAAACACTTACATACTGTGATTTGTCCACAGAAGGTGCTTCAATGGAATTTTGTGGGTCATCCTGCATTATTAGGGACTCCAGCTCCTTTGCTCCTATGTGAGCATGGACTACTCTGTCTTTGACAAAGATGCTTGTAGCTCTCAGCATGAAAGACACAAATAAGTGCATGTGGATATAGTTTCTAGTGCAATGCAACCGTCTATGGAGAGAAATATTCAGTATTTAAATTTGGATAAAATTAAAAATGGGGGAAACACCCAGGGCAACTGCTGCCACCACCAACCAGCCTGCTCCCCTCCAGCAGGGACTGGTTTGAGACTCCACACAAATTCCAAAATCTGCAGATACTCAAGTCCTTTATATGATATAGTGCAGTATTTGCACATAACCTATGCACATCATCTTGTTACTTTAAATCATCCTTAGATTACTTATAATACCAAACACAATGTGAATGCTATGTAAGTAGATGTTATACTGTATTGTTTAGAGAAAAATAACCCAAAAAATAAGTATGTAAATGTTCAGTACGAACACAACCAAACTTTTTTTTCTGAGTATTTTCCATCCACAGTCTGTTGAATCTGGGGATGTGAAATCCCAGTATATGAAGGGCCAACTGAATTGGTGCTCAAAGTTTTGTAATGATTTAGATTAAGTTGAATGGAATTGGACACATGTTAAAGTGGATAAAAAATAAACCATAGCAAAAGCAATAAATACTGTTTATTTATGTGCTGATATCCAATAATTTGGGAGATTATTTAAGATGAATTTTTGTCCAATAGCACCAAAATCACTTGGGAACTCATTCAATTCGATGCTGTCTCACTTTGCAACAAATATACTACAATACATACTCATTGGCTTAAAGGTTTCATACTACTTTGATACTTTAAGTTTTTAAACAAAGAACCCTGAATTTGTCATGAAAAATTAATTGTCAAATAACATAATAACATTAGGCTGAATTCAAAAACTTGCATTTGAGGAAAACATTTGGAAAATATTGTGAGACCGCTATGTCTTCTCTGGATAGGAAAGAGAATGTGTCCCTTCATGGAGAAAGTGATGGGCATCACTCACCTGAAGTAACCAATGATGAGAATAGCCACAGCCAAGGAACCAAAAGAGATGGAGTAGCCAACAGTATACATTACATAGAGGCGTTCAAAGAATTCTTGCTGCAAGGGAAGAGATGCTCATGTATGATATGGGACTATTTTACCAATAAACTGGCAAAGAAATAGTATGTCATTTTTGGAATCTTATTTCTAATTCTCTTTAACTTTTTGAGCTGTAATTTGCATGCAATAAAATGTAGAGATCTGGAGTGAGCATTTTGATAGGTTTGGACAAACCAAGTTCATTTGTGCCCCTTGCTAGTCAAAAAAAACACCCGCTATCCACCCCCAGGAAATCACTGTTCCAATATCCGTCACCACAAATTAGCTTTCTCTGTTCACATACTTCATATACTTCTTGACTATTCTTAGACTTCTTAGGATTACATGTTACAGTACATACTTTTTTATCAATATACTGTTTTTTATATTCATCGATACTGTTACATGTATAAATGGTTCATTCCTTTTCGATTATTTTATTTTAAAATAATTATAGATTCAAAAGAAGTAGAAAATAGTGTAAGAAAAGCCCCAGGTTCCCTTCACCCAGTATTCTCCAAAGCTTACATCTTACGTAATTTTACTAAAATATAAAAACCAGAAGTTTAATATTGATGTAACATGCATATTTATAGTTCTATGTCATTTGATCATATGTACATTTTTGTAACCATTGCTGTAATCAAGTACAGAACGATTTCACCAGCACAAAGTTCTCCTTGTTCTGTCCCTTATGGTGACACCTCCTTCTCTCCACCATGCCAAACACCTGGCAACCATTAATCTGTTTTCCGTCTCTATAATTTTGTCATTTCATAAATGTCATATAAGTAGAATTATACAGTATGGGATCTTTTAAGATTGGACAATGGTGTAGAAATGTGATTGGATAAAAAGGATGTAATCTAATACTAATAGACTAAATAGGGAAACTCAACAAGGGTTTTCCATGTTTCAATCAGGCTAATCCAATGAAGCCTCCATAAAAGGTCCAAGAAAATGGGATATACAGAGCTGCTAGACAGCTGAATTTACGGAGGCTTGCAGGAAGGTGAACAAGAATTCATCCATTTACCAGAAAGGTGAAACACCCCAACTCCACCGAAACAGAAGCTCCTGCACTTCAGGCTCTTCCAGACTTCACCCTATATGTCTCTTCACCTGGCTGTTTATTTGTATCCTTTAAAATATCCTTTCTAATAATATATAGTAAATGTAAGTGTTTCTTTGAGTTTTGTGAGCTGCTCTAGCAAATTAATCGAGCCTAAAGAGGGGTTCGTGGGAACCCCAACTTGAAGGTGGTTAGTCAGAAGTTCCAGGGGCCTGGTCTTGCGATTGGCTGCTGCCTTGCGCTCAGTGGGAACTATGCATCTCTAGGGGATTTGTCTCAGCTTCCCTGCCCTTCTCCTGGCCTGTGGGCTGCATCAGTCATGCAGTTAGCGAGGGCCCACGTGCCTCAAGGGATGCCTCTCAGCTCCTCTGTCCTGACCCATACCTTCAGCCAACTGCTGCCTTTCACTCTGTGAGAGCCCTGTGCACATCTCAAGGAATTTCTCTGAGCCCTCTGCCTGCCCCAGCCTTTGGCATACTTCTCCCATGCACTCGGTGAAGACGTCACAGCAAAGAATTGCCTGGTGGATTATAGCTCACTAAGACTTAGGGTTCCTTGGGATTCTAAGCCTTTATGCCAGCCCTTGTGTGCTATTGGTATAAAACCTTGTCTCTTCTCTTTGTCCCCTTCAGTAGCCTGTTTTCTCCCCTTCTACTGTGGTCCTAGGGATACATGCAGACATGGGTCTCTTCTCTCATAGGAAGGGCTTGCCCATTTCTGGAATTTAGTTCATTTAGATTTCTTTGCATCCTCAACTCATTTTTACAAATTATTAATACTTGGAACCAACCCAAATGTCCAACAATGATAGACTGGATTAAGAAAATGTGGCACGTATACACCATGGAATACTATGCAGCCATAAAAAATGATGAGTTCATGTCCTTTGTAGGGACATGGATGAAATTGGAAATCATCATTCTCAGTAAACTATCGCAAGAACAAAAAACCAAACACCGCGTATTCTCACTTATAGGTGGGAATTGATCAATGAGAACACATGGACACAGGAAGGGGAACATCACACTCTGGGGACTGTTGTGGGGTGGGGGGAGGGGGGAGGGATAGCTTTAGGAGATACACCTAATGCTAAATGACGAGTTAATGGGTGCAGCACACCAGCATGGCACATGTATACATAGGTAACTAACCTGCACGTTGTGCACATGTACCCTAAAACTTAAAGTAAAATAATAATAATAAAATAAAATAAAATAATTTTGCATCTAAACCAACTTATTGTTGCAACTGCCTACAATCTGACTGGAAGCAGGAAGACTTTGCCTCTTGTTTCTTTCAAAAAAAAATTTACTACTTATTATTTTCTCTTAATAAAATAGTAAAACTTCTCATGGAAAATATTTGAATAACGTGTAAAACATAAAAGAGAGGAGAAAAAAATCTTACAAATTCTAACCAATCAGAAAGAAACACTGTTAGTACTTCATGTACTTCACATATTCCTTGAAGTTGTTATTGTTATTATTTTAAGAGATGGCATCTCCCTATGTTGCCCAGGCTGATCTTGAACTCCCGCCCCAGCCTCCCAAGTAGCTGCAACTACAGACACAGGCCACCATGCCCAGCTAGTACTTCATCAATTTCATTTCATTCGATTTCTGTGAAGCATTGCCTATTATTTTAAGCATCTGCATTTTCAATTTATATACAAGTTTATTCCTGAATTTTTTGTGTGACAAAATAACTGCCCAAGGCTGCAAACTCTTTATAAAATTTATATGCATATATTTGCGCTTATTTAACCAGTTCTTCATTAGAAATTTAAACTCGTTGAAACATTCATTATAATAATTATTTGTTCAATGAACATTTTTTTCCATTCAGTTCCCTCATTCTAAATCCTTATGCTCGATTTTAGAAGTAAATTTATAAGATCAAAAAATATTATTCCTCTGAAGTTTTTAAATAAATACTGCTAAATGGCTTTCCAAAAGTACATGTAGCCTTTGCATAGGAGATGTATTATATGGTAGTTTCTACGGTATGCTACTGTTTTAAATATCACACTCTAAAAAATTTAATAATCTTGTGACTTATCACTAGAATTCCTTCCCTTTTTTTAACTAAAATAATTACCTCATTTTGCCAAGCCAATTATATAAAAATTTAGAGAAAAAAAATAGTGCTCAAAAATATCTTAGTCTTGTTTTCCTGATAAAAATGTGGCATTTATTCTAAATGTACACTTTTTTAGTTTTTTGCTTTTCCTTCCTTATAAAAAAATTTTATTAACTATTGATAATTTATATCTCACAAATAAGTAATATCGTTTTGCCCTACAGTATGTCAAAACTTCAGGAGATATCTAGTTTTCTTATTAGACATATTTTGTTTTTTTGGGTTTTTCCAAATTACTACTTAAAGGTTGCAAACAATAGAAAACATTCTTTGTGTTTTTAATTAAGGAGATTAAATTATACTAACACAATTCTTCAAATTTTCTATTAACTTTTAAATCATTTTACATAAACTAGTATATATATTGAGTACATCAACCATCTTTAGTTATTTTTATTCTTAAAATACACAGTAATCACAGAAAATGGTTATAAGATTACAGTTCAGTATAAATAAAACCATGATTTAATTTCATGGTCATTAACAGCTCTGAAAGGTTTGCATTTCTCATCATGTAATGCAAAAATGAAGACAATCACAGAGTACGCTAAGTATCAGTGAATGTTTATTTCTATCAATGAGACTGAAATTCTTTCGAAGCATTTTAGCTTAACTGAATGTTGATGCTAGTTCCATTGTAGAGTACCTAACAATTTCCTCACATTGACTTATTTTATCTAAGAAGCTTTTCAACAATTAAACAGACAACTGAAAGTCTTTCTGCCAATTCCTAAAGAACTAATTAAGGTAGAAATTAAGACAGGAAGTTCTATTAATGCAAAATCAAACAAAGAAACCAACTCACTACTTCTCTTGCTGCTGTTCTCCCGCCCTACCTCCCCAAAACATCACCAGACATAAAGAAATATGCCAAAAATTCGAAGAGGTTATGTATGATGGACTATTCTCAGGGTTTTCATAAAGCTAATTTATCACATTAACTCTTAGCATCATATGCATATATCATCATGCATTTTTACTCACGAGGCCTAAGTGATATAAATTTAAACACGACTTTTAAACCAACTTTTATAACTTAAAAGTAACTCTCTAGAATATCCCAAAGTTTACATATGATTTCTATATTGGAAACAGCACTGAAGTGAAATTAGGACATAAGGGCTCTACTTTAAACCCTCTTGCCACCGAGTTATGTCACTTTGACCAACACCTAATCTCTGGTTCTCAGTTGACTCACATCTCTGAAATTAATATATTGTGCTAGAAGATTTATATGATGCCCCTTGCTCCCCTTTAATCCTAAAACTCTAATCTTTTATACGATAATGAGATCATCTATTGGTAAATCTTATGAGGTGGAAAATACATCTCTAAAATGCAAAGGTCCTTCTGGAATATACAGATGAGATGTAGCCATTCATAGGTAACTAAGAAGAAATCATGAATCATGTTACTAACTACCTATTGGGACTTTTATTCATAATATAGCATAATATAATGCAATGTAAACAATGTAATCTAACATCATAAACATAACACACACACAGGTATAAGTATGGATGTATGTATCTCAGCCAGGTAGCTCTAGGCTATAGAAAATACCAGAATGATTGATATGCATCTGAAAAGATTGCAACATTGCTTTTATCTTTTATGATCCTTTTGTCGTGGAATAAGAGGGTTTTTATATATAATGGCTGGCAATTGAGAATTGCATTAAAACATTATTCTGCTTTCCCTTACGAATTCACAAATAGAAAAATTCCGTTACCTTTCCTATGCTGATATCTGGCTGCAAAAAGCGAAGGCAGTCTGAATAATTGGCCCATGTTTTATTTAAACTGTGCATAAAATCCCATGTTCCATTGGGGTTACAGTGTCGGAAAGCAACTCCTGTAAAGACATGAAAGATGCTGAGATCGCTCAGTTCCCTTAGAATCTATTACCAAGAAAATGGACAAGTAAATGTTTGTTTTAAATTAATCATTTCAGAAAAATTCAATACCTTTATGGTTGAAGTCATAAATATAAGGAGGGCATGGAACAGCCAGTATTTTCCCCACTGTTCCTCTGGGCCAACAAATGAGTCCATCCCATTCAGGGAAACAATTACCTTCTAATGAGAAAAAAAAATTAAAGCAAATAAACAAAGAAAAACGTAGTTGGAACCAGAGAACAAATGCATTCAAAAAACAAAATTTTAGGTCATTGTAGCAAAATTAAAACAAATTAGTAGTTTTTGAAACTAGATAGAATAGATATGATGCAAATGTCCCAAAACTCATCTGTGTGACTTCATCAAAGGCTCATTCATAGGAACATTTGCTTTGCATACATCAAAAATATTCAAATTATTCCAGCATACTAGTTATGGTAGCTATAGCAATTAATTTATAAGAAACATTGGAAATCATTGTGAACCACTTCTGTGGTAAAGGTTTTCTGACCACCATAGCTGTAACTACATTTTTACACTAGATTCTTGAAAACTGTTTTTAAAGATCATAACACCTGAAGCAGCGCACTTCACTGGCAAGCCCCAAGACTCAGGTTTATCTTTTTACCAGTACTTTTCCTTGAGTCTAACATTCATCTCAAACAACATTCTCATGAACTCCACTCTTCTCAAGATGAATCCAGAACTTCATCACTTCTCACAACATCTACTGCCACCACGATAGTCCACGCTACTTCATCTCCAACCTGAATGAGTGCAACAGTCTATGACCGGCCCTCCTGATTCCAACATTTCTTTCTGCAGGACAGTTCTCTGGGTGGCATTGGATGAACCCAATTCTCTCTGCCCCTTTTTCTTGTAGTTCTCAAGAATAACTATAGAATGTGCTGGGAATGCAACATGCTGAGATAAGGGGTGAGGAACTGCCTGGAACAGTCCAGACTCAGTTCCAAGCCCTCCCAGAAACAGGATGTCTCCAGACATTAGCCCAGTGCACTCTGTGTTCCCTGAGGTATATAACCAGGGTTGGGCTGTTTTATGGGGTCCCTCTGCTGTGGTGCACGCAGGTCATGAGCAGTTGAGATTCCATCCAGCCCATGCAGCTTTCCCGAACTGTGGGGCACCAGTTCCCAATGACTCCTAGGCTTCTGTTGTTCCTTGCTGCCTACCTGTGAGTAATAAACCTGTTTCATATAACTCATGCGCTGGGTATTCTGCCTCACTGGACTCAGACAAGCTGGTAACTAGTGCACAGTAAACCTGCTTCACACTTTCTTTCCTTTATTTTTGACACAATAGCCCCAAATCCTCCAACAGCTCCCCATCTCAAAACATAAGTTTTTATAATGCCTGAAGTGCCTATAGGGTCTGCCCTCTCACCCAGACAGACTTATTCCCTTACCTCCTTCATATTTTCACTCAAATGTCAACTTCTGAGTAAACACGCTTATCTAAAATTGCATCCCAAAATCTTCCTTATACCTTTTCTGGCTGTATTTTTCACCAGAGTTCTCATCACCTTCCAATGTTGGGTGTTATTTTATTATTATATTCCTAAGTCACAGGATTTAAGAAACTTGAGATTTTTGCCTGTTTTGTCTCAAGCTTTAGCCACATTCCGGGAATGCACCTGGCACTTGGTGGAGGATTAACAAATACTCAGTGTCAATTCTCTGTGCTCTTGCAGGACTCCTTTCAATTAGTGATGAACTGAACTTCCAAGAAGACAGCCTGTCAGCCAAATTATACCCCAGCTTCTCAAAAAGAGATACCTTCAATGACTGCTGTATTAGTTTTCCATTGCTACTGTAACAGATTACCACAAACTTCACAGCTTAAAACAACAGAAATTTGTTTTTTCACTATTTCTGTAGGTCAATAGTCTGCTAGACTCAGCTGTTTCTCTCCTGGTAGACCTGTGAAGCCAAAATCAAGGGCTGGGCAGGGCTGCATTCCTCTCTGGAGGCTCTGAGGGAGGATCTGTCTCCTTGTTCATTTGGGTGGTTGGGAGAATTCAGCTCCTTGCAGACATAGAACCAAGGTCCCCATTTCCTTGCTGTTAGCTGTCAGCTGAGAGCTGTTCCCAACTTCCAGAAGCTGCTTGCTCTCCTTGGCTCATGGCCCCCTTCTACCATCTTCAAAGTCAGCAAGGCAGGTTGAGTCCTTCTCACATGTTTAATCTCTCCCCCTCTCTCATTTACTGCTTCAACTCTGATTCTTTTGCCTTCCTCTTCCACTTTAAAGGGCCCATATGATCACATGGAACCCACTCAGACAATCCAGAATAAGCTCCCTCATTTTAAGGACCATAACCTTAATTCCATCTGCAAAGTCTCTTCTGCCATGTGACACAGCATACACAGGCACAACAGCAGGTATTAGGGCATGGACATCCTTGGAGGGCCATCATTCTGCCACCACAAGTACTACCCATTATAGCTCTCTCAATTTTTTAGTTACCAGTTACACTAACTGTGCTGAGGATTTTTGTTCTAGCTAATGTTCATTTTGTCAAGTTGTTTGCTTAGTTTTGAACAGTCAGCATAACAGAACCTTACAGAAACACTGATCTCTACAGAAAAATAAATTCAGTTATGAACCTGAAATTAACTTCTTAGCATCCACCATATCACACAGAAACAAATACTTGATTTGCTTTGTGCATTGCCGAGGCAATAAGAAAAGAAAATGTCTTTCCAAAAACATTTTTCTTAGAAAAAGCCTTGCTTTGCTCACATAATAAAAGCCTGAGCTTTACATATCACAGGCAAGGCAGGAGCCCATCCCACTGGCTCCTGCTTCTGGTGCACAGCTCCACCTGCCTCTCTTTCCACCATTATCTGCTTTGTTGTTTGTATGTTTTCCTTTTCATTTATACAGAATGTAATGACTCCACCTCTCCCAACAACTTTGCCCTCAACAGTATATCTTGATATCTTTCAATTCACCTATTCATTAACAAGTCACATGTCTTTATATACCTGAACTGTCCAGTCGACATGTGCCCAGTATCTATTGTGTAATTACATAAATTGGACCTGGACACACATTCTTATTTCTCAGTAACCAGATATCCCTCCAAAATGTATGCTGCAATGTCATGTGCTATTTTCTAGCAAAAGCCAATGGCCAGCTTATTCTATAATTATATAGTTTTAAAACTGCTATGGAAATTTTTTTTCCTCATGCTCTAAAAGGGACGGTTTTCTCATTCCTTACAAGATACCGCCTCACACATGCTGCCCAATTTTTAGAAAACTGACACGCTCCCAAAATATTTCTGTAGATCATGCTTATTTTTTTGGTTGCTCTTTGACAAAAAGAATAGTAAATGTTCACAAAAGGTTGAAAAAATTGAAGAAGCCATGAATCTCACATAGAAAATAGAGATTTTTTTTTTTTTTTTTTTTTTTTTTTTGAGACAGAGTCTCACTCTGGAGTTAGTGGCACCATCTCAGCTCACTGCAACCTCCGCCTCCCGAGTTCAAGCAATTTTCCTGTCTCAGCCTCCTGAGTAGCTGGGACTACAGGCACCCACCACCACGCCCAGCTAATTTTTGTATTTTTAGTAGAGATGGGGTTTCACCATGTTGGTCAGGCTGGTCTTGAACTCCTGACCTCAGGTGATCCGCCCACCTCGGCCTCCCAAAGTGTTAGGATTACAGGCATGAGCCACTGTGCCTGGCCAAAAATAGAGATCTTAACTAGCATTCTCTCCTTGATCAGATTGCCATCCAATGTGAGTAAATACTTTCATTATTTGGCAAGGACCTAATTAATTGACTAATGGCTCCCCATCTCTCTTTATAAATTAGCACCATTAATCATAACTCTGTATTTTTGCATGCCAGGACAAACTAATTATGAGTGAAGCTTGTCAAACCATGACATTTACACAGAACAATCTAAAATTTGAGAACATTTTTCTCTTTTCAAAGAAAATGTGACCACACTTGAAATAATAATATTTTGGATGAATAATATTTTGGTCTTTGTTTTTTAAGTACTTGAATAGTTTTATAGCTGAATATTTGCATTTATATATCCTCTTCTCTCTTTCATAAACATTAGGAAAACTTTTATGTTCTTATGTTCTTTTATTTAAAAAATCTTTCATAAATAAAACAAAATCATATACTCATAACCTAGAATTGACAGCTGCTAATATTTTGCAATAGTTAATCTATTTTTTGCTACAGATTTTTAAAGTATAGACAGTCTGACAGCTCACTCTTAAATATTTTGATATGCATCTCTTGATTTTAGAAGAATGTAAAAATGAAAATTCCTTAAATTAGCTAGTGAATTCAAAATGTCATTCTAGTGTTCTACAATTTTAAAGTAAAGAGCACTTGAGTCCATCTATATATAATTAGACATTTTAATTGAAAGGTAAACCAAAGTTTGACCACATTTAATTCTGTCTTATTTGCATAGAAAAAGATCTCCATGCAAATAAGGATCTCGAAGAAAGTGTTTTTTCTCTTTTAGTATTTATTCATCTACATGCTTCACATCATCCACATCTTCACAAATTTTAGATGTGACCTAAGTTTACTACCAGTTAATTTATTCTTTTATGTATAATTCATATGGTGTGTGACTGATGCACACTTGCTTATCTTGGCTCATCCTGTTTCCTCTTTTGAAATGTCTTTGTGATGGTTAATATTAGGGTCAACTTGATTGGATTGAAAGATGCCTAAATAGTTGGCAAAGTATTGTTTCTTGGTGTGTCTGTGAGGGTGGTGCCAGAGGAGACTGACATTTGAGTTAGTGGACTAGGAGAGAAAGACCCACCCTCAATGAGGGTGGGCACCCTCCAGCTGGCTAGAACAAAGCAGGAGGAAGAAGGCGGGATAAGCTGGCTTGCTGAGTTTTCATCTTTCCCCTGTGCTGGAGGCTTCCATCCATTTCTCCTGCCCTTGGACATCAGACTCCAGGTTCTTCAGCCTTTGGACTCTTGGACTTACACCAGTGGTTTGCTGGGGGCTCTCAGGTCTTTGGCGACGGACTGAAGGCTTCCCTGTTTTTGAGACTCTTGGAGTTAACTGAGCCACTATTGTCTTCTTTCTTCCCCAGCTTGCAGATGGCCTATCATGGGACTTCACCCTGTGATCATGTGAGCCAATTCTTTCTAATAAACTCCCTTTCACATATACGTATATCCTATTAGTTCTGTTCCTCTGGAGAACTTTGACTAATACAGTCTTACTTTCCCCTCATCACATCTAATTCCTACTTCTTTACTTTTAAGATGAGATCATTATTCTTCCAGGAAGCCTTCCCTGATTAATTAAGATTCATCTTCAGTGGTTCTATAGTTGTTAAAATACCTCTGTTGTTAAAATTACACACCATCCTGAAAGATGCCTGCCTTCCCTATTAAGCCATTAACCCCACAGAGAAAAGACAGAAACTTATTCATACTTTCCAGAGCTTACTCTGGGCACATAATAATATTTGTTGGACTGTTAAAGGGACACTGGCGATGACAATGTTGGCATAGGTGATCTCTGAAATATCTTCTAGCTCAACAGTTTATAAGATTTCATAGAAAACAGCTTACTCAGCCATCATAGATAATAATGCTTTCAAATTTTTTCATGATGATGTATCTCTTTGTTACTAGACTTCCATATCTAAGATATTAGGATCAGCATTCTTTAGAAGTTGCATGAGTGATTCCCTTTTCAGACACTATTAGACTAGCCATTCAGAAAGCTTCCTCTTAGTACAAGATACCTACAAAGGCTATATTAATGTAAAAGCCTTCTTTCTTTAAATATGGCTTAGCTGGCTGTAAAGTAAAGGAATAAATTGTAGGCCAGAAATATAGAAGCAGCAAGCTCTACATTTGGGGTTTACCTTAGAGGCTTCTATTGACCTGTTTGCTTAGAGTGTTGGTGGTGTTCAGGTAACAAAAGAAGAGCCTGAGGCCTGATGGGGTGGAGAAATTGAACAGGAGACCCCTCTAGAAAGTCAGTATCCCCAAAAGATGACACTTCTCCCACTAAGTGGGTGGGCAAGAAATAAAACCATCCTTCAGAAAGAGATTGGTTTGTGTCATTCTTGGCTACATTTGGAGTTGGAATAGAAAACAGTGGAGGGGAAATTCTTCTCTAAACGTTTCTAACCACAAGCCCATATTTATGTGTGATCTAAATTTAGTTTAAATTAGACTTAGGTCAATAATTCATCTAAGCACCTTGCAATTGCAAACACAAATTTTCTCTAAAGAAATTTTCTTTAAACAAGAACCTCATGAGTTGCTCATCACAAATCATTAGACACACAAGGAAATAAGCCACCATGTGTGGTGGTCAGCATTGACCAGCAGTCTATAGATATTACAATTATCATATGCAGCGTATAAAGCATGTCTAGGAAAAAAAGAAGAGATTTGAAAGAATATTGAAGAAGCAAGAGATTATCAAAATTGAATATGAAGAGTTCAGAAAATAAAAATGTAATCAAAATTTACTAATGGATGGATTGAACAGTTGTTAGACAAAGCTGAACAAAGAGCTGGCAAACTGGAAAATATATTCGAAGAAATTACCAAAATAGCAGTAAAGAAACAAAGAAAAGGAAAATACATAAGACATCGACACACAAAGAGTAGTATGAGTAGGTCCCATATTTGTCTTCTTAAAGTTCCAGAGGGAGATAAGAGAGAGAATAAAGGAGAGCAAAATTTCAGAGGCAAAATAACTAAAACATTCCAATCACCAAATAAAGATACAGATGCTCAGATTCAGGAAATCCAATGAATCTATACCTAGATACAGTGAAACTGCAGAATATCAATGTTAAAGAGTTCTTAAAGAGAGCCAGACAGGGGCCAGGCATGGTGGCTCATGCCTTTAATCCCAGCACTTTGGGAGGCAGAGGCGGGCAGATCACGAGGTCGGGAGATCGAGGCCATCCTGGCTAACATAGTGAAACCCCGTCTCTACTAAAACAAACAAACAAAAAATTAAATACAAAAAAATTAGCCAGGCATGGTGGCAGGCACCTGTAGTCCCAGCTACTCGGGAGGCTGAGGCAGGAGAATGGTGTGAACCCGGGAGGCGGAGCTTGCAGTGAGCAGAGATCGTGCCACTGCACTCCAGCCTGGGTGACAGAGCGAGACTCCGTCTCAAAAAAAAAAAAAGCCAGACAGAAAAAGCTAATCACCAACAAAGGCTGAGAATTGATTTGTCAGTAATAACAATGGAAGCTAGAAAAAAAACAAAACAGTATCTTTAGGTGATAAAAGTAAACAATTTTTAACCAAGGATCATATGTCCAGAAAAAGTATCTTTCAAGGTTGACACCAAAATAAAGACATTTTCCAACAGACAAAAACTGAGATCACTATAAACATATTCTAACATAAAGATTCAAAAATATATAAATAAAGGACATTTTATTCAAAGAAGAAAAATTATAATAACATAAAATTAAGGTAGAATTAAAGAGCATATAATTTGGAAGCAGTTAAAGTATCTCAAACTGTTTATTATTTGGAAAAAGGAAGCAAATGATAAACTTTAAACTTTCTGAAATTAAATATATGTGAAAAATTTCTAGGATAACCACTAAAAGAATTAAATATAATATATATCTTCCATACTAGTTGGGGGTGGCAGGGGATGGAATAAAATGAGAAAAAGGTCTCAATCAATCCAAAAGAGAGTTGGAACTGGGGAAGTGGAAGGGCAGAGGAAGAGCTGGTGAAATAGAAAGCCCACATGAGATTTTAGAATTAAACTCAAATACTGTATATTAGTAACTACAATTAATATAATTGAGCTAAATTCTTCAGTTAATAGACAAAGATTATCAGAATGGATAATGAGAAAAACTCTATATGTGTCCTGTTTCTAAAAGATACTCCTGAAATGTAAATATACAGAAAAGTTTAATAAAAGAATGAAGAAATATGAGTTGTTATTTAATGGGTACAGAGTGTCAATTTAGATGGAAAATTTCTGGAGATTGATTGCACAACAATGCAAATATACTTAACACTACTGAGCAGTACAATGAAAAAAATTTTAATGGTAAATTTAATGCTATGTATATTTTATCACAATTAAAACATTTTTAAAGGATTGGAAAAGATATACAAGGCAGATACTAACCAAGAAAGAAGGAAACTAGTGTTGTTAAATTTTTTTAACTATAGTAATTTTAAATTATACATATTTTTTAAATATGAAGGACAAGTATCCTAGAGATAAAGAGGGCTACTGCATATCTACAAAAGGTTTAATTCACCAGGAAATCTAATATTTCTAAATTTAAATAACCTCATAACATATTTTCGAAATATATGAAGTAAAAATATCCAATGAATTTTTCAATGAAAAGTTGAAAAATTCATCATCATAATAGCATATTTTAAGATATATATATCTCAGAAAATAATAGGTCAAGCACATTTAAAAAGTCATTATGGATGCAGAATATATGAACCACACAACTAACAAGCTTAATCTAGTGGACACTATAAAACATTGTACTCAGAAACTAGAGGGCATAAATACCTTTGAAGATCACACGGAAAATTATCAAAATTGACAAGAATATAAGACATTAAGTCTCAACACTTTTTTTTTTTTTTTTTTTTTGAGACAGAGTCGCTCTGTCACCCAGGCTGGAGTTCAATGGCGCAATCTCAGCTCACTGCAACCTCCGACTCCCGGGTTCAAGCAATTCTCCTGCCTCAGCCTCCCGAGTAGCTGGGATTACAGGCATGCGCCACCACACCCAGCTAATTTTTGCATTTTTAGTAGAGATAGGGTTTCACAATGTTGGCCAGACTGGTCTAGAGCTCCCGACCTCAGGTGATCCGCCCACCTCGGCTTCCCAAAGTGCTGGGATTACAGGCGTGAGCCACCGCGCCCAGCCGTCCCAACACATTTTTAAAACTCAGTATCATGCAGACCACATTCTCTGATCATAAACAATTAAGAAATCAATCATAATTATTTGTTGGCATTTAGAGAAGTATGAAGTAGATTTTGAACTGCATATTTTATAATAGAGGCAATGTCCACAGGGACAGAGCCTACTCCTCCAAGCTTACTGCATGGTCAAGGGCAAATCAGTATGCATGCTTTCTACAGGCAGACAAACCCTGAAGAAAGGACTAAGGGATAGGCTGATGTACACATGCCCAATTGCTATTCTCAAACTCACTATCAGGCAAGTCACTTTTTCCACAGGGAAGGAAAAGCATGTAGGGTAGAGATGAAAAGAGTGTTGTTATTCTGCTGCACACCCCTCCACATGGAAATGTGGATTGAGTGACAAGGATCTCCCTAACACTAAAGAAGGAGGGAAATGTGCAATCTTTATGAGAACGGATAGGAGGCACAAGGAGAGCCAATTGTCTTGGCATCTTTACCTCCTTCCTGGAGTTGAGCTGTAATGTTGAGTTCACATTGTACTTTCGCTTTCAGCACAAGGACAATCTGCTCCTCTATAGTAATGGTGCCATCAGAATCCAGCTGTAGAAACGAACAAAATACAAACATTTTCATCATGTTTTTTCAAGCCAGGATACAAGCTTTCATTATTTCACCTTCTAATCTAATTGAAAATGAGTTTTGATATCAAGCTATTTGAAATAGTCCTTTATCTGAATCAAAATTCAAAATCCATCAATGTGTAAGATTTTAGAATAATTTTACTTTTGCCTGATTAGCCTTTTAAAAAATCTCATACCAGGAGAAGTGAGAAAATTTTAATATAGTTAGGTAATTATATTAGAGATAATAGACTATGAAAAAATAAAATAGAGATATTATACTAAGAAAAAATATTTAAAAATAAAATAATTATATTAGAGATAATATACTACAAAACATAAAAATAATATACAAAAAAATATAATTTCCTGCAATATTATGCTTCCATCTAACATGATACAATTTATTTAGTACCAAAAGTGGTTGGTTCCAGAGGAACAGAACCTTAAAGAAGAAACCATCTGTATTTATCACCTATAGCTGTGTAACAAAACATCCCAAAATATTGTTGTGATTTAAAATAACAAACATTAATTTGTTTCACATTTTGGGAGATGCTTAGCTGGGTATTATTTTCTAAGATATTTATAGCACAAAGAGAATCTCAGTGAATAGTCAGATATATAGTTTTGGAGATTTCTGGATTATATTCATAGCTCAATGCCCATATTTACTTTAACGATTTTTTTTAGGAAATGAGAGAATAAGCAAAAACTAATTTTGGGGGTTGAAATACATACCAGAATTTATCTATCAATATAATACAACACAGATTCTGAGTTATAAGTAGATACACTGAAAGTGAGCCTAAAATCTCACATATCAAAAAGAGAGAATGAACTGGAAACACATGAGTCTCTGAGTGGGCATGGCAGGAAAAATTGACTCCTTCCCATTCATTCTCTAGAAACAGTCAGGCACACCTGAAGTTTTTTGTTTTGTTCTGTTTTGTTTTGTTTTTTTCCTGGCTGTTTTTTCAGTTAAACCGTTACTTCCTTTTACTTCAATCCTAGAAAACATTGTGTAAATTGTGACCAAATTTCAGAACTATACATTTGATTCAGAGAAATTTGACTTCAATTATCAAATGTGAATATTTCAAATCACCCCTTGTACCATTTTTACTTGAAAATATTCTTTTTTATTTCTTTCTGTGTATATGCAGCCTTTTTATAGGGATAACCTTTTCAGGAACCTATGCATCTTATAAACTACAGCTTCTAAAGATATTTTGTTCTAAAACATCTTGTCAGTTTAGCCAGGAGCAAGTATGATCAGAATGTGCTAAATCACAATCTGTTAAATTGATCGTTAGTCATTGTATTGGTCCATTCTCACACTGCTATGAAGATATACCCAAGACTGGGTAAGGAAAGAGATTTGATTGACTCACAGTTCCACATTGCTGGGAAAGCCTCAAGAAAATTACAATCATGGCAGAAGGCAAAGGAGAAGGAGGCACCTTCTTCACTGGGCAGCAGGACGAAGTGAGTGCAAGCAGAGGAAATGCCAGACGTTTAAAAAACCACAAGATCTCACGAGACTCACTCACTATCAGAACAGCATGGGGGAAACCGCCCCCATGATCTGATTACCTCCCCTGCTTCCACCCTTGATATGTGGGGATTATGGGGATTACAATTCAGGATGAGATTTCGGGTGGGGACACAGCCAAACCAAATCAGTCATTTCCAGTAAAAGCAAATAAGTACTTGTTTTTTATATTGCTTTCTTTTATTCCTTTGTTATAGATACAAGCACTCTTTAACATAGAATGACATTAAAATGATAGTGTACTTCAAACAGAAGAGCAGTTTACATTTTCAATGTCTAGTTTTCCAAAAGCAACAATTGCACCCAAAACAAAATGTTACATTTAGAAAAATAGATGTTAGTAATTTTTCCTGGACAAGTGATCATTTATGATTTGAAATAAAATGTTAAATTCCAATCTGTCACATATTTGATAGCTAGGAGAAGCCCTATTTGGTAATTTGTACTTTATTAAAAGCCCCTAAAGTTGTAAATATAGATACCAATTTTAATGTCAAGATATGAAAATCTTCATAATTAACCCAATATTCACATTTATTCAATGTTTAAGTAACCATAAATCCATAAGTTAGCTTAATTTAAGAGGTATTCTGGAACTTCCAGCATGATGGAGTTGATGTGCTTTCCCCAATTCCTCTCAGTAAATATAAACAAAAGCCCTACACATTACACATAAAATGAATATAACAGTATTCTAAAAGGCAGAGAGAAGATAGCAGAGCAGGCTACAGATCCTGGAAAACAACATGGTGGTAAATTCCCTGGGTTTTCTTTCTGCCTCATACATCCCCAACTTGGAGTAAAAGAAGCTGGAAACTCTGGAAATCAATAGGCACAGGCAGAAAAATTTAAAAGTCTCAAGAGAAACCTGCTCTCTAGCCAAGGAAGAAAAAAGACAGCCTGGAAAAACACCACAGAAAAGGCTGCAGTCCACAACTGGGGCTTAGCCTGGGAGGGTTCCTGGCTCTGCCCAGGGAAGAATTCAAAGACAAGCTGGTGGTGTTTGACAGCAACTTTTATTGAAGTGACAGTATATAGCAGCAGCAGAGGTACTGTTCCTTGCAGAACAGGGCTAGGCAGTCTGCCCAGAGTAGCAGCTCAGAGGCAGTTCTGCAGTCATATTTATACCCATTTATATGCAAATTAAGAGGTAGATTATATAGCAATTTCTTTAAAAAGGGTGGTAACTTCTGGGTCATTGGGTCATTGCTGTGGAAAGGGGCAGTAACTTTCAGTGTTGCTATGGCAATGGTAAACTGGCATGGAACACTGGAGGATGTGTCTTATGGAAAGCTGCTTCCACCATGTCCCTCTTTTAGCTAGTCCTCAATTTGGTCCAGTCTCTGAGTCCTGCCTCCTACCTCAATATCTCAAGGGTTCAGCTTTTTACTCCATCTCATTACATGTGATTTGCAAGTCATAAATCATTGCCTTCACAATGATGTACTCTCCTTAAAGTCATAAAAGTTATAATTTTTAAGAAGTATTCAATCTTATGTAATTATTTTGTTCTGCTTGATCTTGATTTGCAGCTTCATGAACCCATTAGTTTTTTCGTTAGAGTTTTAGAAATTTTTATTTAGTCCATTGATCTCAATGGCTACAACAGGTCTCACCCGGTTTCCCAGTGGTCTTTTGATTTGCTTAGTTTCTTGGCCTCAGGCTTGGCCTCTTGGTTCAAAATCATTGTACAAAATAAATTCGTTATGCTCCTGTTGGTTTTACTTTGTATTATTTCCTTTAAACTTTGGACCTAACTGTGTCCGGCCCCAATTCTACAGAAACAACACTCCTGATAGAATAATGCTGGGCCAGTGCTTCAAATGATAACCAATACTTATGGAACCAACAAAATTGAACTTAACAGTGGACTCCAGGAAGATTTAGCCTGAAAGCCACTTTCTCCAGGTCAGGCTTGTTGCTCAAATGTGGCTGAAAGTGTTTTGATACTGACTCCTAGTCGCCAATCACTTCTTCCCAATGTGAGACCAGACCAACAATCCAGGACAGGTGCATCTCAGCACCAAGGGACAATTAAAACCAACCCACAGGAGAGTCGATCAGTGATGCTTTCAGAGAAATGTGGAAGTTGTAAGATCTAAACTAGAGTAACTTGTGTCAAGCCTTGGCAAGTGGAACAGGGCAGACCCATGAAGGCAGGGCTCTCACACATGATTTGCTGGATAACAGGAACTATCGAAAGAAATTTTTCCAAACCACAGTTTACTACATGGACAGCTTACACAAAGACAGCTAGCAACACAAGGACAGCTAACCACTTATACAAGAACACTTGCCTGACATGTTGTCTCACAAACCCAACCCAAAATGACAAAGGACCCCTACAACCTCCCAGAATGGTTTAAGAGCAAAATAAAGAACTAAAACATTCCCTCTCACTGGCCTGAAACAAGGCTTCTGGACACCCCCACCTTTTCTTCACAACCTGCATATGAGAAGCCTGGACTTCCACCCCTCCTGACAGTAACACAGTATCCCTCTACTCCTCTGCTGGAGGGGGGTCAGAGAAGACCTAGTGGAGAGTCAGCCCAACAGTAACAAGGCTACTCCCATTGTGGTGTCAGTGGAGGCCACATGAGGAGCAGAACTCATACCCCCACCCATCAGGACCACGGAGCAGCCCACCATAGGTGTCAGTGATAGCTGACGGAGGAACCAAAACTTCTACTTCTATGAGCAGTAATAAGGTGATAATCCTACTTCCCCAATTATATTAGTACCAGATAAAGTAGAGCAAACAAAATTACCAGAGACTAAAAGAGGGACATTATATAATAATGCAAGGGTCACTCCATCAAGAAAACATGGCCCTCAAAAATGTGTATGCATCAAAAAAACAGAGCTGCAAAATATGTGAAGCAAAAACTGATAGAACTGAAAGAAGAGATAAACAAATCCACAATTACAATTGGAAACTTCAGCTCCCTTTCTCAACAATTGATAGAACAACTAGACAGAAAATCAGCAAGGATATAGAACTCAACAATGCCATCAACCAACAGGATCTAATAGACATTTACTGAACACTTCACCCAGCAATGGAGAATACACTTTCTTTCCAAATACATACAGAACAAATACCAAGGTAGACCATATCCTGAATCTTAAAACAAATCTCAACAATTTTAAAACAATTGCAAGCATACAGAGTTCTCAGACCGCAATGTTCTCAGACCACAATGGAATCAAACTGGAAATCAATAACAAAAAGATAACGAAACTCTCCAAACACTTAGAAACTAAACACACTTCTAAACAATCCATGGGTCAAAAAGAAAGTCTCAAGGGAAATCAAAAGTACATTGAACTGAATGAAAATACAAAAACAACATATCAAAATTTGTGGGACAGACCTAAAGCAGTGCTAAGAGAAATGCATAGCACTAAATACATCCATTAGAAAAGAAGAAAAATTTGTCATCAATAATATAATCTCCCACCTCGAGAACTTAGAAAAAGAAGAGCAAAATAAAACCAAAGCAAGTAGAAAGAAGGACATCATAAAGATAAGAGGAGAAATCAATGAAATTGAAACAGAAAAACAATGCAGACTGTCAGTGAAACAAAGAGCTGGTGATTTTAAATTACCAATAATATTGACAAGCTTCTAGAAAGCCAACCAAGAAAAAAAAGGGAGAATACACAAATTAAACTGTAGACATGAAAAAGAGATAGTGGTTGCCAGGAGTTGAGGAGTGGGAAGTGCAAAGGAAGGGGGTTTGGCTATAAAGAACATCAGAAGGGATCCTTCTGGGAAGAAAATGTTCTGTATCTTGACTGTTATCAATGTTTTTATCTTGGTTGTGATATTTTACTGTAGTTTTATAAGATGTTATCTTACAAGTGATAAGGGGGGAAACTGGGTAAAGGATACACATGTTTTCTCTCATTAGTTCTTCCAACTGCATGTGAATTTACAATTACCACCAAAAAAATCATTTTTTTAAAAAAGAAGCATTCTTCTCTCACTTAAAAAAAACACAAAATATTACCTCATTCTAGTAAATGAGAATCTACCACAGGTGATCATAAAAAACGGTATATAAAAATGTTTTAGATATGATTATTTTACAATTTTACAAAAATATATCTTTCCTGAAGTCTACTTAACGAATATAATATTCTCTTGGAAAGTTATTATAACATTTATATATTAAGTTTTACTTGAATTCAGAAAGGATCACAAGGATATGTTTTTTAAAAATGAATTCCCTTCTAGGCTAGTGTGGTGGTTAATTTCATGTAGCAACTTCGGTGGGCCATGGGTGCCCAGATTACATTTGTTTCCGGTGTGTCTGTGTGTCTGTTTTCATCCAAGATTAACGTTTGAATCAGTAGACTCAGCAAAGCAGATTGCCCTCCCGCAGTGTAACTGGGCCTCACCTAATTTGTTGAAGGTTTCAATTGAACAAAAGGCAGAGGAAGAAGGAATTTGCACCCTTTTTTTCCCTTCCTGGCAAGATTTCATCTCATCTTCTCTAGCCCTCAAAGTGAGATTTATGCCATCAGCTCCCCTGGTTCTCCGACCTTCAGACTTGGACTGAATTATACCACTAGATTTCCTGGATCTTCAGCTTACTTATAGTAAATCCTAGTACTTCTCAGCCTCCATATTTTGTAAATCACTTCCTCATAATAAATCTCTTTGTATATATATCCCACTGGTTCTGCTCCCTGAAGAACTCTAATACAGCTAGCCATTCTATTTTCCGTAGTCTGAGAGAAAACTGAGCTGGTCTATAAGAAGGAATTTTGCTTGGAATTCAAGGTTTCTCATATACTCCAGTGTGAATGGGCCAAGTAACAAATCAATTTTATGAACTCTCTACTCCACGTTTTCCCACAGGCCTCAAAAAAGTTCATATGAACTTATAATTATTTTATTTTCCTTTTCTTAAATGCCAATGTCACTCTCACGAGTGTGATTCCCTTGAGAGTAGCTGAAGCTTTTATGTTATAAAGGAGGTTTAACAATGAAAACATGTTTTTAATTATTTAGAATGTATTGTCTGTAATATTGCTTTAAAATAAAGGAATCTGTTATAATAAACATTATAGTTTTGAGAAAAATATTATTGAATGATCTACATTTAAATTATGAACCATGAAACTATTTTTGTTTAGTCCTTTTTTAATTCAACATAAAAAAAGAAAAACAGATAAGATATACATCATAAATATATACACAAACACACACAAGGAAGCATGCATACTCACACAGACACTACACACACACAGACCCACACACACCCAATATGAAAATGTCTTGGCTTCTTAAGTTTTTAATCCTTTCATATAATGAACTCTAATTCAAACTAAATCTGAAGATCAGTTGATTTTGCATATTTGGCTACAAATTCTAAAAATTCCCATGACCCTGTTCATGCAAGAAGCAAATTGAAAATGATTTAAGAAAAACTTGTATCTATCTGTGGTGTGGCTCATACACAGTTAAATGAAAACATTAAGAATGCGATCACATTGAGCTGTCATCCTTCAAAGCTATTACTCATCCTTTTCTCTTATATTTTAATTAACTACATGTGAATTTATTATAGATATTTGTAGAGCTCCAATTATACTTAGAAACAAAGCGCAGTTAAATTTTTAAGAGTCATATAATGATTACAGAGACAAAAAACCAATTAGCAGTTGCCAGGTGTTTCGGGGAAGGGAGAAGTAAGTGGTTGTGGCTATGAAGGATTCCTGTGCTGGAACTATTGTATATCTTCACTGTGGTGGTGATCATATGCAACTTTACGTGTGATAAAACTGCATAAACTAAATACACGTGCACACACACAAGTATGTATAAAACCAATGAAATCTGCATAAGGCAGAGGGATTATATCAATGTTAATTTCCTGATTGTAATATTGTACTATAGTAATGAAAGATGTTACCATTGAGAGAAACTACATGAAAGGTATTTAGTATCTGTATTACTTCTTACATTGCATGTGAATCTATGCAATGTATTGCAATGTAATGCAATCTCAAAATACAGATTTTTAAAAATTCATCTGCTAAAGTTTTTAAGGAATTGTTTAGTTTAATGATTATAACCATGAAAAACACCAATTAAATTTTAAGTTAATTATAAATTAAGTGCAATATAGTATTTTGAGCTAAAGTAAGGTCAAATATATTAAGACTACTTCATTAGCAAAAAAAAAAAAATTGAGTGCAACATTCTGTTGGCAAATATGTGTGGAAAAAAAAAGCCTCATACAATGCTCGTGGGAATGTAAAATGTTTCAACTGCTATGGAGAAGAAATAGGCAAAATTGAAAAAGTCCTAAATGTACATTTATCTTTTGACTTCACTTTTTTTTTCTTTTTTTTTTTATTATTATACTTTAAGTTTTAGGGTACATGTGCACAACGTGCAGGTTTGTTACATATGTATACATGTGCCATGTTGCTGTGCTGCACCCATTAACTCGTCATTTAACATTAGATATATCTCCTAATGCTATACCTCCCCCCTCCCCCAACCCCACAACAGTCCCCAGAGTGTGATGTTCCCCTTCCTGTGTCCATGTGTTCTCATTGTTCAATTCCCACCTATGAATGAGAACATGTGGTGTTTGGTTTTTTTTTTTTTTTTTTTTTTTTTTTTTAATTTATGAAGTATTTATTGATGATTCTTGGGTGTTTCTCGGAGAGGGGGATATGGGAGGGTCATAGGATAATAGTGGAGAGAAGGTCAGGAGATAAACACATGAACAAAGGTCTCTGGTTTTCCTAGGCAGAGGACCCTGCGGCCTTCTGCAGTGTTTGTGCCCCTGGGTACTTGAGATTAGGGAGTGGTGATGACTCTTAAAGAGCATGCTGCCTTCAAGCATCTGTTTAACAAAGTACATCTTGCACCGCCCTTAATCCATTTAACCCTGAGTTGACACAGCATATGTTTCAGAGAGCATGGGGCTGGGGGAAAGGCCATAGATCAACAGCATCCCAAGGCAGAAGAATTTCTCCTAGTCAGAACAAAATGGAATCTCCTATGCCCACCCCTTTCTACACAGACACAGCAACAATCTGATCTCTCCTTCCTTTCCCCACACTTCCCCCCCTCTTCCTTTCAACAAAACCGCCATCGTCCTCATGGCCCGCTCCCGATGGTCGCTGTCTCTTCGGAGCTGTTGGGTACACCTCCCAGACAGGGCGGCCGGGCAGAGGCGCTCCTCGCTTCCCAGACGGGGCCACCCGGGCAGAGGCGCTCCTCACTTCCCAGACGGGGCCGCCCGGGCAGAGGCGCTCCTCTCCTCCCAGACGGGGCGGCCGGGCAGAGGCGCTCCTCGCTTCCCAGACGGGGCCGCCCAGGCAGAGGCGCTCCTCGCTTCCCAGACCGGGCCGCCCGGGCAGAGGCGCTCCTCACTTCCTCCCAGACCGGGTGGCAGCCAGGCAGAGGCGCTCCTCACCTCACAGACGGGGCGGCCGGGCAGAGGCGCTCCTCACTTCCCAGAGGGGGCGACCGGGCAGAGGCGCTCCTCACTTCCCAGACCGGGCGGCCAGGCAGAGGCGCTCCTCACTTCCCAGATGGGGCGGCCGGGCAGAGACGCTCCTCACTTCCTCCCAGACGGGGTGGCGGCCGGGCAGAGGCGCTCCTCACCTCCCAGACAGGGCGGCCGGGCAGAGGCGCTCCTCACCTCCCAGACTGGGCGGCCGGGCAGAGGCGCTCCTCACTTCCCAGACTGGGCGGCCGGGCAGAGGCGCTCCTCACCTCCTAGACGGGGTGGCCAGGCAGAGGCGCTCCTCACTTCCCAGACGGTGTGGCGGCTGGGCAGAGGCGCTCCTCCCTTCCCAGATGGGGCAGCCAGGCAGAGGCGCTCCTCACTTCCTCCCAGACGGGGTGGCGGCCAGGCAGAGGCGCTCCTCACTTCCCAGAGGGGGCGGCCGGGCAGAGGTGCTCCTCACTTCCTCCCAGACGGGGTGGTGGCTGGGCAGAGGCACTCCTCACCACCCAGACGGGGCGGCCGGGCAGAGGTGCTCCTCATCTCCCAGACGGGGCGGCCGGGCAGAGGTGCTCCTCACTTCCCCCCAGACGGGGTGACGGCCGGGCAGAGGCACTCCTCACCTCCCAGATGGGGCGGCCGGACAGAGGCGCTCCTCACTTCCCATACAGGGTGGCAGCCGGGCAGAGGTGCTCCTCACTTCCCAGATGGGGCAGCTGGGCAGAGGTGCTCCTCACTTCCTCCCAGACGGGGTGGCGGCCAGGCAGAGGCGCTCCTCACTTCCCAGACTGGGCGGCCGGGCAGAGGCGCTCCTCACTTCCCAGACTGGGCGGCCGGGCAGAGGCGCTCCTCACTTCCCAGACTGGGCGGCCGGGCAGAGGCGCTCCTCACCTCCTAGACGGGGTGGCCAGGCAGAGGTGCTCCTCACTTCCCAGACGGTGTGGCGGCTGGGCAGAGGCGCTCCTCCCTTCCCAGATGGGGCAGCCAGGCAGAGGCGCTCCTCACTTCCCCCCAGACGGGGTGGCAGCCAGGCAGAGGCGCTCCTCACTTCCCAGAGGGGGCGGCCGGGCAGAGGTGCTCCTCACTTCCTCCCAGACGGGGTGGCGGCTGGGCAGAGGCGCTCCTCACCTCCCAGACGGGGCGGCCGGGCAGAGGTGCTCCTCATCTCCCAGACGGGGCGGCCGGGCAGAGGTGCTCCTCACTTCCCCCCAGACGGGGTGACGGCCGGGCAGAGGCACTCCTCACCTCCCAGACGGGGCGGCCGGACAGAGGCGCTCCTCACTTCCCATACGGGGTGGCAGCCGGGCAGAGGCGCTCCTCACTTCCCAGATGGGGCAGCCGGGCAGAGGCGCTCCTCACTTCCTCCCAGATGGGGTGGCGGCCGGGCAGAGGCGCTCCTCACTTCCCAGACGGGGCGGCCGGGCAGAGGTGCTCCTCACTTCCTCCCAGACGGGGTGGCGGCCGGGCAGAGGCGCTCCTCACCTCCCAGACGGGGTGGCCGGGCAGAGGCGCTCCTCCCTTCCCAGACGGAGTGGCCAGGCAGAGGCGCTCCTCACCTCCCAGAGTGGGCGGCCAGGCAGAGGCGCTCCTCACTTCCCAGAGTGGGCGGCCGGGCAGAGGCGCTCCTCACTTCCCATAGGGAGTGGCAGCCAGGCAGAGGCGCTCCTCACTTCCCAGATGGGGCAGCTGGGCAGAGGTGCTCCTCACTTCCTCCCAGACGGGGTGGCGGCCAGGCAGAGGCGCTCCTCACCTCCCAGACGGGGCGGCCGGGCAGAGGCGCTCCTCACCTCCCAGACGGGGCGGCCGGGCAGAGGCGCTCCTCACCTCCCAGAAGGGGCGGCTGGGCAGAGGCGCTCCTCACTTCCCATATGGGGTGGCAGCCGGGCAGAGGCGCTCCTCACTTCCCAGACAGGGTGGCGGCCAGGCAGAGGCGCTCCTCACCTCCCCGATGGGGCAACCGGGCAGAGGCCCTCCTCACTTCCTCCCAGACGGGGTGGCGGCCAGGCAGAGGCGCTCCTCACCTCCCAGACGGGGCGGCCGGGCAGAGGTGCTCCTCATCTCCCAGACGGGGCAGCCGGGCAGAGGCGCTCCTCACTTCCTCCCAGACGGGGTGGCGGCCGGGCAGAGGCACTCCTCACCTCCCAGACGGGGCGGCCGGGCAGAGGCGCTCCTCACTTCCTCCCAGACGGGGTGGCGGCCGGGCAGAGGCGCTCCTCACCTCCCAGAAGGGGTGGCCAGGCAGAGGCGCTCCTCACCTCCCAGACGGGGCGGCCGGGCAGAGGTGCTCCTCATCTCCCAGACGGGGCAGCCGGGCAGAGGCGCTCCTCCCTTCCTCCCAGACGGGGTGGCAGCCGGGCAGAGGCGCTCCTCACATCCCAGACGATGGGCGGCCGGGCAGAGGCGCTCCTCACTTCCCAGATAGGGCGGCCGGGCAGAGGGGTTCCTCACATCCCAGACGATGGGCGGCCAGGCAGAGATGCTCCTCACTTTCTAGACGGGGTGGCGGCGGGGCAGAGGCTGTAATCTTAGCACTTTAAGAGGCCAAGGCAGGAGGCTGGTAGGTGGAGGTTGCAGCAAGCCGAGATCACACCACTGCACTCCAGCCTGAGCACCATTGAGCATTGAGTTAGCGAGACTCCGTCTGCAATCCCAGCACCTCGGGAGGCCGAGGCGGGCAGATCACTCGAGGCCAGGAGCTGGAGACCAGCCCGGTCAACACGGCGAAACCCCGTCTCCACCAAAAATACAAAAACCATTCAGGCGTGGCGGCGTGCGCCTGCAATCCCAGGCACTCGGCAGGCCGAGGCAGGAGAGTCACCGGAGCCCGAGGCAGGGAGGTTGCAGCGAGCCGGATCATGGCAGTACAGTCCAGCTTCGGTAACAGCGGGAGACCGAAAAAAGAAGGAGAGGGAGACCGAAGAAAGGGGAGAGGGAGAGGGAGAGGGAGAGGGAGAGGGAGAGGGAGAGGGAGAGGGAGTGGTGTTTGGTTTTTTGTCCTTGCGATAGTTTGCTGAGAACGATGGTTTCCAGCTTCATCCATGTCCCTACAAAGAACATGAACTCATCCTTTTTTATGGCTGTATAGTATTCCATGGTGTATATGTGCCACATTTTCTTAATCCAGTCTATCATTGTTGGACATTTGGGTTGGTTCCAAGTCCTTGCTATTGTGAATAGTGCTGCAATAAACATACATGTGCATGTATCTTTATAGCAGCATGATTTTAAAAACAGGCAACGGGGAAAGGATTCTCTGTTTAATAAATGGTGCTGGGAAAACTGGCTAGCCATATGTAGAAAGCTGAAACTGGATCCCTTCCTTACACCTTATACAAAAATTAATTCAAGATGGATTAAACACTTAAATGTTAGACCTAAAACCATAAAAACCCTAGAAGAAAACCTAGGCAATACCATTTACGACATAGGCATGGGCAAGGACTTCATGTCTAAAACACCAAAAGCAATGGCAACAAAAGCCAAAATTGACAAATGGGATCTAATTAAACTAAAGAGCTTCTGCACAGCAAAAGAAACTACCATCAGAGTGAACAGGCAACCTACAGAATGGTAGAAAATTTTTGCAACCTACTCATCTGACAAAGGGCTAATACCCAGAAACTACAATGAACTCAAACAAATTTACAAGAAAAAAACAAACAACCCCATCAAAAAGTGGGCGAAGGATGTGAACAGACACTTCTCAAAAGAAGACATTTATGCAGCAAAAAAACACATGAAAAAATGCTCAGCATCACTTGCCATCGGAGAAATGCAAATCAAAACCACAATGAGATACCATCTCACACCAGTTAGAATGGCGATCATTAAAAAGTCAGGAAACAACAGGTGCTGGAGAGGATATAGAGAAATAGGAACACTTTTACACTGTTGGTGGGACTGTAAACTAGTTCAACCATTGTGGAAGTCAGTATGGCGATTCCTCAGGGATCTAGAACTAGAAATACCATTTGACTCAGCAATCCCATTACTGGGTATATACCCAAAGGATTGACTTCACTTTTAGGGATTTACATTTAAGTTATAGCTTCAACAATATGAAAATACATAAAGACTATACAGTGTAGTATTATTTATACATGTAAAATATTAGATAGAAACAAACTAAATGCCCACACATTTGGTAATTCTATAAAATAGGCTATTATGAAGCTATAAAAAAGAGTGAGAAAACTCTATGAACTAACATGATTTCCAGGATGTATTGTGAAGTAAGAAAAACAAAATGCAGAGTATAAATTGAATGCTACCTTTTGTGCAAAAAAAGAGGGAAAATATACAGATACACTTTTGTAAAACAAAACTCAAACAAAGATAAATCAGAAAACTATGAAATTTTTTATCTTATTTCTCCCTTTAAGTGGAATATTTCTAACTATCTCATTTAGTATAATGTTTATGATAATATTTTCTAAGTACCTTTTTTCAAAGTAAATATTCCCTTTTATGCTTATATTATTAAGAATTTCTTTCATGGATGGGTGTTAAAGTTTATCAATTTTTTTTCTGTATTTGCTGGAATGATATTTGTGGTATATTATCATTCTCATACATTGTTGGAGTTGGTTTGCTATTATTTTGCTTTTGATTTTTTCATTTATACTCACTAATAAAATTTGCTAAAATTCTTCCTCCTTAAAAAAAAAATTGAGTGCAAAAGAAATCATGCATTAGGTAGTCCCTCACAACTTATATAGGCTCCTGAAAATATGAGATATTCCCTTTATCGTCCTTTGATAAGTATATGGTATATTTCTTCATTTATTTAATGTTTATATTGTTAAGCCTTAGTAAAGCTTTTTTTGTCATATAGGTTCAGCATAATTCTTCTATTCATTTCTAGTTATTTTATTTTTGATCACTATTACTAATAGGATATTTTTATTATGCTAAGTGGTAGCTTTTTTACACATAACAAAGCTGTTTTATTTCCTATTTTTAATGTCATTCTTGGTGACATTACTGAACTCTTTTTAGTTTTAATAGTTTCTAGTAAATTCTCATGGCTTTCTTATAAAAGCACCACTAACATCTGCAAATAACAGAATCAACAGAATAAAGCCAAAATTGCTCATAAGGTATTTGTATTTTAACATAGTTAAAATTGATTTTTCATGTTTTGCAATGATAAGCAAGACTGATCTACTTCTGTGATATTTTGCCTTTCTTTCTCCCCTCAAGATATGGTTGACTTGCACAGTTACTCCTGGATTTTCTATGTAGATTTTCTTATTTTATCCAGCTTATTCTAACGACGTTCTCCTCCTGTTAGACCATAGATTCCCACCTTTGTAGCCGGGCATGGTGGCATGTGCCTGTAATCCCAGCTACTCGGGAGGCTGAGGCAGGAGAATCGCTTTAACCCAGGAGGAGGTTGCAGTGAACTGAGATTGTGCCATTGTACTCCAGCCTGGGCGAGAGGGTGAGACACCATCTCAAAAAAAAAAAAAAAAAAAAAGATTCCCACCTTTGAACAGTACTTCTCTCTTAACAAGTACTTGTGTCAGTACTTTTCTCTTAACAAGTACTTGTATCAGTACTTCTCTCTTAACAAGTACTTGTGTTTTTATGACCAGCTTTATTGTAACAAACAGACCTGGAATTTTTCAAATAAATAAATCCATGTCTTTTCAACACCATTTCTTGCAAATGAACTAGATTGCCTCCAAGAGAAAAAACATCTAGCTACACCCCAGTTACAAATTTTGGCATAGAAATTTTCTCTCTCTTCTTTCTTTATACACAAGCCTAGTTACTCGGCTTCCAGGATTATAGCAAAAAAGACTAATTTTACAATGTATGTAAAATGGATCCTTAATGCATTTCAAGAGATAAATAATGAAATCTAGGAAGGACATTTTGGCAGCTTTAACAAATTTCCTGAAACTAATACGAGATTCATCCATCACTACTGAATTATAAACCCCTTCTAAAAAAGAAAAAAAAAAAGTACCAAAGATCAAGAGACTCCTGTTAGACCTAAAACTAAACTCTTTTTTTCTTCATCCCTTCTTTCTTTTCCAATCTTCATTGAGAGGTACATTGCATTAGTCAGGGTTCTCTAGAGGGACAGAACTAATGGAATAGATATATATATATAAAAGGGAGTTTATTAAGTATTAACTCACCAATCACAAGGTTCCACAATAGGCCATCTGCAGGCTGAAGAGCAAGGAGAGCCAGTCCGAGTTCCAAAACTGAAGAACTTGGAGTCCAGTGTTCAAGGGCAGGAAGCAACCAGCATGGGAGAAAGATGTAGGCTGGGAGGCTAGGCCAGTCTCTCTTTTCACATTTTTCTACCTGTTTATATTCTAGCCATGCTGGCAGCTGATTGTGACCACGCAGCTTAAGGGTGGGTCTGCCTGTCCCAGCCCACTGACTCAAATGTTAATCTCCTTGGGAAATACCCTCACAGACACACACAGGATCAATACTTTGTATACTTCAATCCAATCAAGTTGACCCTCAGTATTAACCATCACATACAGAACGGCAGATAGCTTGAAAAAGTAGTTCACCTAATTTCAACATTTTAGCCCTGAGCTCAGAAAAATCACAGTAAGCTTTATCATGGCTAAGCCATAGTAGGGCAAGTCAAAGAATGCGGCTTCTATTTCTGACAAAAATTTAAAGAACTGATGATAATTAAATTCGTAAGGGTGAACAAAGTTGGCCATTGACATTATTGGTTCAATAACACATGATATATTCAAATATTTCCTACAAAGTGCTTGCAGATAAATAATACAATAAATAACCACTGATTTTAAATGCTTTATATTTTCATGAGCTTTTGATTGGTCTTCCACACAAAGGTTTAACACCATCATTTTTAACACATCTTAGCACACTCCATTTCAGGTTGAACTAAATTAGTCATTTTCTCAAATTCTTTGAAAATGTTCTCCCACACAGACTATTTTTCAAGGCAAACGCTTCAGTAAACCAAACTCAGCCTTGACTCCTCAAATAAACAACTGATTAATATCGGTAACATTTGTTACCGATATTACTCATCAAGGGCCAAGGAAAACCCCTTAAAATCATTTGCTTTGTTTTTTAATTGATTATTGATGTTGCTACAACATCCTCAACTCTATTCTTTTCAAAAGGTAAGTAGTTTTAAACTAGTTATTTTCTCTAGACACATTTCATGCCTGCTACAATCAAACATGATTTAACCCATTTATTAGTTCACCATTGGTAAATGGCTTTCCTCGCTTAGCTAACAAATGAGAACCTTACTTTGAACTTTACTTTTATTGCAGCCTCATTTTTTAAAAGAAGTTATGTGATGAGATATCTCATCTTAAGTTTTCTAATTTCTTCTGACTGAATGCTGTGCTATCAGCTGGGAATATTGTAATGATTGCTTAATCTGGGAATGTCAACATATATTGTATTCTATTAGCACAGCTGTGGTGTCACTGAATAATAAACACAATGCTTTTCCATTTTATTTGATAGCAAGAAAAATCCACATACACTGTGCCTTTAGAAGAAGAATATTTAATCCATTTTTCTCTTCTTATTTTGACATGATGGGTTCTCCCTGGTAGTGAAAAAAGTGAAGTGAAAATGTAGAGCAATACATGTAGCACTTGAAATGTGTCAAGTTATGACTGAGTCACTGCAATTCAGAACACACCAAACAGCCATGTGAAGCGGTAGTAGGTGAATGAATGTGGCTGTGTTCAAATAAAATTTTATGAACACTGAAATTTTAATTTTATTTAATCTTCACATCTACAAGATATTATCCTTTTAAAATACAATAAAATCTCCTTTTAAATGTTTTAAATGTTAGAGTAGTTTTAGATTTACAGAAAAAAATTTAGTTATATGATAGTACAGTTCCCATAAACACTGTTTCCCCTTATTAAAATCTTATATTAGTAGGTATATTTGTCATAATTAATGAATCAATATTGATCTATTGTTATTCACTAAGTCGATACTTTATTCAGATTTTCTTAGTTTTTACCTAATGTCCTTTGTCTGTTCTGGGGTCTCATCAAGACACCACATCACGTTTAGTTGTCGTGTCTCCTTAGGTTCTTCTAGG
The DNA here is from genome assembly GCF_028885625.2 of Pongo pygmaeus. NCBI lineage: Eukaryota > Metazoa > Chordata > Mammalia > Primates > Hominidae > Pongo > Pongo pygmaeus. The sequence goes on along the minus strand of NC_072384.2, from coordinate 108,781,016 downwards.
TTGTGATAGTTTCTCAGGCTTTCCTCATTTTTAATTATCTTAATAGTTTTGAGGAACACTAGTCAGACATTTTGTCCCACAGTTGGGGTTTTTTTTTTATGGTTTTCTCATCATGGAACTGGGCCAATATGTTTTGAAAAGGAAGACCACAGAGCTAAAGTGCCACTCACCTATCAAGAGTGCAAGCTATCAACATGACTTCACTCTTAATGTTAACCTCCATCCTTCTTCTGATTTTTATTCAATGACTTAAAAATGTAAAAATCATTCTTAGCTTATGAGGCATAGAAAAACAGATGATGGAATGAATTTGGATAACAGACCATAGTTCGTCCATTTTTGTTATAGTGGATAAAAATTTTGGAATAAAGTTTGAGAACTGAGGATATATCAACCCAAAATTACTTATTCTAATAGATATTCTAATAGAAAAAAAAACTGAAAAAAAATTCACTATCCTCATTAGCTGACAAAGGACTCAAAAGATAATCAGAAAAAGAAATAGTACAATGGTTATTGCTTTTATTGAACTTGGGGGAATACTATAAGGAATGTAACCATGTAGGATATATTATATCTATACATGGACAAGACTGAATACAAAAATATCATTAACTACTATTGTCACCAGATATATTAAATGGGCTATGGAGTGAATGTTACCTCCACTTTTAGTTGCTTTTAACAGAGCAGGAGCACTGTCATCTTGGACAAACACCACCATTTTAAGTTCTAGCTCCCTTTCTAACCTCAAGCATTTCAAGGAAATCACTTCTCTTCTAAACAAGCAACCAGAAAGAGCAGACAGTAAAACAAAGATAAGACAGCTCGGGCACAGAAGGAGGGGGAAAGTCTCTTGAGTAACCACCAAACTTCACACTCATACAATGAGCCCCAGTAAAACAGTGGGCCATAGTAAGCATATTCCTTTCCCATTAGGTGCACTAAGATAGGGAAGCTAAAAGCAGACTTGGGGGACATGCCTGCAGCTGCAGGAAGATGTATGGGAACAAACACAAAAGCCTTCCCTCCCAGATAAGCAAGACAAAGAGGTTCAGAAGCAGTCCAAGCCTGTGATAAGCTCTCCCACCCTGAACCCTTAAATACTCTTAGTCTGTAAGAGAGCATGCTCCTGACCAAAACTGGCCAGAAACCCATCTCAGGTTTATTCTCCAAAATAAACCTGTCTTTGAGTGTTGAGCCACTTTTTGTGTTTCTTTCTTCCTTCTTCAACCCTTACACTTTTAGTTGTGACATTATTCAAGGTGGCTAATTAGGTAATACAGATAAATAAATGGTTTTCAGCAACACATAGAAAACTTCAAGAATGTAAAAATAATACATGTCCCATTTAGTCAATATTTTACATTCCATATGTTAAAAATGTTCAAAAATATAAAAATAATGGTTAATGCAGGAATAATTAAGTGTAGTTCTTGCACTATTGAAATCATAACAGAGCTCAAATTCCATTTTGAAGTAACTCACTTTATAGTTCCTGAGCACTGAATCATTTTTACACTTTCATTCCTTAAAGCCAAATTTTTCTTTCTGTACATCAGTGACACTTGATAGTGTCAAATGCTGTCTCTGGTAAGGTTGGCTCTTGGAGTTTCTGTAATCATGACTTCTATGTAGCTGTGTCTGAAATTGCTAGAGTGGCACCACATGGGGAGCACATACCATGATAATAATACTCCAAGATGAAAGGAGGACCACTTTCTCAAGATTCAAGTGCTGACCCTCTGTCATTTGTAATATAATTTAATGAGTTCAAATTGCCAGTCTTTTACATTGTTTATAAACATTCTGTGTGTGTGTGGTCACTTTTTAAACAAATAAAGATGAAATAACTACATCTGTGTTTATATTTTATATGAGCAAATAAATTATGGAGAAAGAGGTGGAAGATACACAGTATTATCTGAGTGGGATTGAGAGGAGATGGGACAGTAGTGAGAGAGAAAGAGAATGAGTACATCAGACAGGAAAACAGTCATAGGAAAATGGAAAAAAAGTGGATCGTATAATGTCAAGTGAAAATATATATAAAATTTCATTTATGACATAATTGAAAGTATGTATTAATTGAATAGGCACATAGACAAAGACTAAATAGAAATGTGGGTAGTTTCTGCTTTTGATCCCTGTTATATGTATATAGTAAAAACACTCTTTTTAAAGCTAGCTCTGTTGATAACCTGAAAAAATATGAATCTCTGGTATGCTGGAACTCTAAACCTTATACTCCTGACATGATAAAATGAGACCCAGAATTTTGCCACTTATCTGTGGCCACCCAGCTAATTTATAGTAAAACATGGACTACAGCCAGGTGTCCTATCTCCCAGTACAGTGTCCTCACACAGGACTACCTCTGCCTTTCAAGGCTATTCTATGGCAGCTCTACTCAGTGATGGAGTTCATTTCATGGGGAAATGAAATCAGCCAATGATTATCACTCTAGAAATAGTGTTGACCTGTTTTTGGACATGACAAATCATCAAGAAGACTGTTTCCTGCCAGCAATTGGCAACGAGAATCTGAGATTACAGAAAATCAGGCTGAAGGCCAAATTATAGATCTACACATAATAGCAACAGTGGCCAATGTTCTATTCATTTCTAACTAGTGTCACTCCCTCTAGGCAACACATCTGTCATGCAGCACAGCTGTGCGATCCTGGGAGACAATAACAACTGGGAAAAGTAAAGTGGTAATATCCATCAGCAAGAAGGAAACAAATTTTGAGCAAAAGCAATGAGGAAGTTAGATATTGATCAAGTACTTATATTAATAAATGTAATATTATAACAGCTATCAGTGTTATGAAGAAAATGTTCAATTGCTATCAGAAAAAATATGGGTTCTGAAGGAGAAGCCATAAGAAATAAAAGGAAGAGAAAATAGCCTCGCAAAATTCTCACACACATACACACCCCATTTAAAAGCCTTCAGGAGTTCTCACTAATGCTTAGAAATAATCTTAATCTAGTAATCATTCCATTAAAAATAACTTAACTGATCTGCTAATAAAAGAAGAGGAAAGAGCTGACATCTTTTGTTATCAGGCACCTTTAAGCTTTTTGTTTGTATATTTTTAAATTCAAGACTCACATTCTATAAGCAGATGTCACTATAATGCTTATTCTATGAGTAAGTCCTATTTTACAGTGGAGCCAGTGGAGACAACCAAGAGATGAAATTAACTGCCTAAAGTCACATGGCTGTTTAAAAATTTAATGAATAACCCAGAGAAGAGAAAAAAACAAAACAGAGGGGAAAGAAAGGACAAGATGGGTTCCAGTAGATGACAAAACCAATTGAAGTTCAAGACAGGAAAATAAGTGAGATGCATGAATGCCTGTTGAAAATATTTTATTTTGTCACAAAGAATTGAAGAAGTTCTGGGAATATGAAACCTACTCTCTGTGCATTGGCAAGAAAGAGCCATACCTGGGACCCTTCCATCTCACTGCTTCTGATCTACCAGGGCTGAAGAGACTACTCACAATTAATGCAGCCACCAAGAAGCCCATTCGTCAGGGATTTAAGACTTCCTTATAACTAGAAGACAAATGGAAATAGTCCTGGTTGTCAACAGAAAAGAATGAGAACAAACCAATTCTCTTATCTTTAACTACAATAGTGTTTGTGGCAATAAACACAGTATAGAGATAATCAACTGTTGAGTTTCCATTTCATTCTGCCAAAGACAGTCCCTAGTTTCCACTTTGGAGAATCTGCCTATATTCTAGGACTTGGCATGATCTCAGCTCACTGCAACCTCTGCCTCCAGGGTTCAAGTGATCCTCCCACCTGAACCTCCCAAGTAGCTGGAACTACAGGCGTGTGCCACCATGCCCAGCTAATTTTTGTATTTTTAGTAGAGACGGTGTTTCACCATGTCGGCCAGGCTGGTCTCAAACTCCTGACCTCAAGTGATCTGCCCGCCTCAGCCTCCCAAAGTGCTGGGATTACAGGCATGAGCCATTGCGCCCAGCTGTCCTCATTCTTAACTCCACCAGTAATAGTTTTGACAGTTCTGTTTATTATCACCACAATTTGCAATTAACACATGCATTGAGATGCAGAGTGTAGGCCTACTTGATTTATTGATTTATCCCAGTTTATCTCTATACCCCACTCCTACTTCTCTACCTCCCATATACAAGCATTTATGTGAGACACACACACACACACACACACAATCTTTTATCTGAATATGTTCATAAAATATATATTACTGTTTTTTGTGCATATATTTTAATGTATGTAAATGATATCATATCGTATATCCTATTGTTTCTGTGTCACATGTTATCCTGTTTTTACGATCTTGTCCATGCTGATTTGTGCACATTTAAGCCATTGCTTTTTATTGCTGCACAATACCCCATTATAAACACCCAGATTGTCCCTAATTCTCTAACACCACAGAATTACTGCAAGGATCATTATAGACCTGGGTGAGAAATTCCCTGGGATAGAGACTCGGGGCGAAGATTGCTGGGACAGAGGACATGTGTATACATAATATCACTAAGCAGTGCCCAGCTGATCTCCACAATGAGGGTACCAGTAGGAGGGGTGGGCCCCAGAGGTAAAAGCCAGAGTATAAATCATGGCTGCTTGTGTAAGTTGAGTATATTATCTAACATCTGATAGCCCCATTTTCTCATTTATAAAAATGAGAACAATTACAGTGCCCATCTCATAAAGTTACTGTAATAATTAAATGAAAGAATCAAGTACTTAGCACAGTATTTGGTACTTGGCAAGTAGCATTACTGATTACCATTTTTCCATACCCAGAAAGAGATTTCTGATTTTCTAGTAGGCTCTGAATCTTCATACTGGAAGGTCAACAGTAGGAATTCTAAGACCTGGTCATTTTTTCACAGCATGGGACTCCTCTGATGGGCAATCTTTCCCCCAGGGTTCTCCTTTGAGTTGGACAAAATTTTGTCAGATTTGCTTGCCAGTCTGAGGTTACCCCTGTCCAATCCTTCTCCCTCTCCCTTTCAACTTTCACAAGCATTACCTCCTCCCCTAATAAACCTCTGGCACCCCAATTCCATCCCACAGTCTTTTACCAGGAGGATCCACTAACACAGTAAAGAAAATACTGAACATGTTTATATAGTGGTCCTCATTACCATGTGATAATCTGACTATAGAAAATGCATTGCTGGGCTCTGTAATGATGTATGAATGCATGGGTTTTGAACTGTGCATTGAGACAAAAGTATATCTTTACCAACCAGAAACCACAGAGACCCTTAAAACAATTGATGAGCACTGGTCTATATCATCTATTTTATGGTGTGATCCAATGTTTACTGAATACTAAATATTTACTCTACACAAGCTCATTCTGCCTGGGTGAGTTCCCTTTGGTTTTCTATCAATATGTTATAATTTTTTTGAAATATCTGTGTTAGCTAGCAATATATTCATCATTAACTGGGTATGCTAAAAAAATTAATAAAGCCAGGCTCATTTTTCATAAATACCTTGTCTCTCATACTTCAGCTAATAATATCAGCAATTGATATTTGAAGTAAATAATACCCAGAATGTATTTAGTCTCTATTATACTCCAGGTTAACTCATGGAATTTCAGAGTAGAGAATGACTGTAACCTAAAGTAATAAACCAAGACTTATAGAATTAAAAGAATCTTAGACCAATATGACTCTTTTGAAGATGAAGAAACTGAAGGTCATAAAATGTGTCAGTTTGTCAATGTAAATCACTTGAATTTAACCTCCAGATTTTGTTTAAAATGTCAAAAATTTGGCAAACGTAATATAATACTACAAACTGTCCTTTTATGCAATTCATAATCTATAGATATAAATGGAAATCCGTGTAAAGCAATGATTTTCAACCAGGAGTGATTTTGCCTTCCAAAGTATGTATAGCCACATCTAGAGACATTTTTGGTTGTCTCAGTTAGGGGGAGGGGTGCTACTGGCATCTAGTGGATAGAAGAGACGGGGTGGCGCTAAATACCCTGCAATATACAGGACAACACACCCACCCTCACCAAAACAAAGAATTATTATATATGTCCCAAAATGTCAACAATGCCAAGGTTGGGAAACCCTGGTTTAAAGTTACAGAAAAAGTATTCGGTGTCCTGATTGTTTTATTGAAAGCAAAAGAAAATATTCTGCCCACAATCCCATGGTGATTTATTTATTATTTATTTCTCTCTCTCTCTCTCTCTCTCTCTTTCCTTTCTTCTCTTTCTTTCTTTTCTTTTCTTTCTTTCCTTCCTTCAAGACAGGGTCTCACTTTGTTGCCAGGCTGGAGTGCAGTGGCATGATCATAGCTCAGAGCAGCCCCGAACTCCTGGGCTCAAGAGATCCTCCCGTCTCCCAAAGTTCTGGGATTACAGGCATAAGCCACCACACCAAGCCTTTTTTTTTCTTATTGTACTAAATAATACCTCTCCATTTCCTTATAAAAAGTAATCTAGAACACTAAATAAAATAAATGGTTAGAGTTCAGTTGCCTCTTGTATACAAGAAGATGCCATTTTTAAGCATATTATCCAAATATCTTATGAGATAAAAATGTAAGAAGTATAGTAGAGATTACCAGAGTTCTATAAAGATCATGGAAATTCATCACCAAATTTTTTTCCATGCATTCATATTCCTTCTGGTAACTTGATGAATTTTTTCAGGTTTAAGTGTACCTTACTTTCAGCTATCCATTGCTAATATTATTAGTTAATGTATGACACGCAAATTGTTTAGTTTATTAACAAAATTTATTTATTAACAAAATAAATCTACATGAAACATCTTGGTCATGTTAAGTAAAGCCCACTTTTAGCGTGGCACCTAGCCTAGAAATCCCCTTTAAGTTTTAATGTCTCTGGTTATGACTTTAACAGATAGGTTTTTAAAACTGCACTTTTAGAATAATTGAAATTTAAACTAGTCATCTGAAAGCCGAGAACATAGTATTAAGTTTAGACAGTATCAATACATAAATCACTGCTTTAAATTCTCACGGTGAAATAATTTTTTAATTGGGCCTTCATTTGACGGTCTAGGTGCACCCCCTACCGAACCGGAGAGAAATACCTTGATTCGGTTTAAATTCACAGGGCTCTTGAACTGCATAACATCCACCACTACACGCATCTCTCTAGCTCATCTGAAAAGCTGACTGTAAACCCTACATTTGATTTGACTCAAAAAAAAAAAAAGTGCGTATGAACTGTGCCTTGCACATTAAAGAGGCTTCATTGTGAAAGATCGCCCAGAAAATCTCTAAATGATATTAGCAGTACAAAAGTGACAGCCACCGCTTCTTAACATTAACAAATGAACTGTATTTTGGTATTTTTATTCTGTCTCCTAACTTGAATGTATGTGATTCTGTATCACAGACAGCCAATCATTCTTTCAGAGAGTGGTCACAATCGATCCTGTAAGTTTAAATTCTCAAAAGCGATGGTAAATTACCAGCAGACAAAAGTCATTTCGATTAATTAAATGGGGACCACGGAATTTAAGAGTAAGAAAAGTTCCTTCACCTTCCCAGCCTCACACTCTTGATCCACGACTCCGCTGTTCGGAAATATCCCCTTACTTTGCGGATGCCAGGATGCTGATCTAAACAGTGCCGGCCCCAGGACATCACTCCACTAAAGCAGATCTTTGAAGCTCCACTAATTGCCTGCCAGCACCTGCCGGGTACGCCTCGGTGCGTGCCGGGGCGTGTGTGGACGTGTGAACATGAATGAGCTCTCGCGCGCACCTGGCCTCCGTGTCGCTAAACCTGAGTCCCCGCCGGAGGCTCCGCGAAAACAGGTGTCGCGGAGCACTGGCTCTTACCTGGGCTCTGGCCAGGAGGCAGCTGCCGAGCATCAGCCAACCCCAGACGTGGAGCGACGCCCCCAGCCCGGCCATGCACGGAACGGCTGTAGGAAGAAGCAGGGACCCTCCTCCAGAGCCCGGGAGAAGCTTCCAAGTCGCCAACTTGGCTGGCCCAGGGCAAACTTGTGGCCAGTAACGACGCGCAGCTGGGGTGGTCGGGCCCGGGCCACCGGCCGAGGGTGCTTGGGGTCTTGTCGCCGGAGCCACGCGCTTCTCAGAGCCCGCGTCCTGCTGCGCCGCGGCGCGAGGTTGGTCTTGTCTTCCGGAGTCCTGCACTTGACTCGCAGCCCCTCGCCGCCTGCGGCGGGAAGGGGGCGGCTCCCGCGCCAGGCGGATCCGGGTGCGCCCCGCGCGGCTGCGCTCGCGCTCCTCCTCGAAGTCACTGGGTCCCGCAGCCCAGGGGGCGGAGGGCAAAGGATCCCACGTCGCTGCTGCCGCCACCCCCGCTTCGCAATGTTTCTGCTTCCCTCCACTCCGTCCCGGGTTCCAGGGCCCTGTCTCTAGGGGCGCCCTGGGTCTTCGGGGAGTGATCCAGAAGTTTCCTCCTGTCCTGCGTGCGCTGACCATCGGCCCCGAGGACAGCGACGAGATGGCTAAAGGCCCCCGAGGTCAGGTGGGCCTTGCGTCTGGGCTGTTCGCTGGACAGTCCTAAAGCTCTCTAAAATGCTCTGATTCATTTTCTCCTAACCATTATGATAATACTCGGTGTGTGTTAAGTAGAAATAATGTATGTATTTCTTGTGGGTCAAAAGTTATTTGTGTGGTATTGTGCTTTGAATCCTGGCATTAAAAAAAGACAACTAATATTCTTTTTTTTTAGTTTATTTTTAAGTTTGACTATTTTAGACATTCATTGGCCAATTGTATTACATCCTTTTAAAATCTCTTGTTCTTGCCTCTTGAAGGAAGAAAGCCTTTGAATTCTGGCTCTGCCATGTGCTAGCTGCATAACCCTGAGCAAATTACATACTGACCTCTCTTTGTCTTAATCTCCTCAATTGTAAGATGGGACAAATGAGAGAACCTCCTTTAATCAGCTCTGGATGCTATAACAAAATACCATAAACTGGGTGGCTTATAAACATCAGAGATTTATTTCTCACAGTCTGGAGGCTGGGAAGTCCAAGATCAAAGTGCTGGCAGATTCAGTGTCTGATAAAAGCCTGCTTCCTCATTGACCACTGCTGTCTTCTCATTGCAACCTCACATGGCAGAAGGGATGGGGGACCTTTCTGAGGTCTCTTTTATAAGGGCACTAATCTCAGAGCCCTCATGACCAAATCACCTCTCAAAGTCCCTGCCTAGTAAGCCATCACCTTAAGGACTAGAACTTCAACATATGTATTTTGGGGGAACATAAACATTCAGCCCACTGCTGTCCCTCAAAATTTTGTTGGAAAAGTTAAGTGAGTAAACAAACATAAAGTCCAAGGAAATGCTCAGTAAGTATTAGCTAGTATCATTAGCATTGTTTGGTGATGATGAATATTATTATTATTATTGTGATCATAGTCTGTGAATGGGCAAAGGGCTGTGGTAAGTTTGAGTATTCCCTGTTTACATAGAAAAGCACTGTCTATATTTACAATGTAAAATATTTTTCTGACATAAATACCAAAATGTTTTTCAACTTTGTTTTTGGCCCAATTTATAATATCTTGATCAGTGCAGAGGGTTTTTTTAATTTATGTATCTAAATCTAGCAGTCTTTTCTTTTATAATTTCTTTTTTTTTTTGCTCTTATTTCTTTATATTTATTAATTTATTTAATCACTCCTTGTTACAACCAAGTGAAGTAGATAATATATTATTCTCATTATTCAGATGTGTTGATTATATGAAATTACACATATTATCCCATATTATTCAGGTATGCAGTCTTGCAAAGCAGTAATCCATTAAAAAAAAGACTTTTCTCATTTTTTTTTTTTTTTTTTTTTTTTTGCCAATCAACACATATTTATTGAGCATCTATTATGTGTTGAATAGACAGTGGAGAACAAAATAGGACATGGTTTCACCCTCATGATGATTATCTGTAAATCTATGAAATATGTCCAAATCTCTACTACATTTTGTTAAGTGATTATTATATGCCAGGTACCTCTTTTTTTTTTTTTTTTTTAATATATATATATTTTTTATTATTATTATTTTTTCTTTTATTATTATTATTATTATCATTATTATACTTTAGGTTTTATGGTACATGTGCGCAATGTGCAGGTAAGTTACATATGTATACATGTGCCATGCTGGTGCGCTGCACCCACCAACTTGTCATCTAGCATTAGGTATATCTCCCAATGCTATCCCTCCCCCCTCCCCCCACCCCACAACAGCCCCCGAAGTGTGATGTTCCCCTTCCTGTGTCCATGTGTTCTCATTGTTCAATTCCCACCTATGAGTGAGAATATGCGGTGTTTGGTTTTTTGTTCTTGCGATAGTTTACTGAGAATGATGATTTCCAGTTTCATCCATGTCCCTACAAAGGACGTGAACTCATCATTTTTTATGGCTGCATAGTATTCCATGGTGTATATGTGCCACATTTTCTTAATCCAGTCTATCATTGTTGGACATTTGGGTTGGTTCCAAGTCTTTGCTATTGTGAATAATGCGGCAATAAACATACGTGTGCATGTGTCTTTATAGCAGCATGATTTATAGTCCTTTGGGTATATACCCAGTAATGGGATGGCTGGGTCAAATGGAATTTCTAGTTCTAGATCCCTGAGGAATCGCCACACTGACTTCCACAAGGGTTGAACTAGTTTACAGTCCCACCAACAGTGTAAAAGTGTTCCTATTTCTCCACATCCTCTCCAGCACCTGTTGTTTCCTGACTTTTTAATGATTGCCATTCTAACTGGTGTGAGATGGTATCTCATTGTGGTTTTGATTTGCATTTCTCTGATGGCCAGTGATGGTGAGCATTTTTTCATGTGTTTTTTGGCTGCATAAATGTCTTCTTTTGAGAAGTGTCTGTTCATGTCCTTCGCCCACTTTTTGATGGGGTTGTTTGTTTTTTTCTTGTAAATTTGTTTGAGTTTTTTGTAGATTCTGGATATTAGCCCTTTGTCAGATGAGTAGGTTGCGAAAATGTTCTCCCATTTTGTAGGTTGCCTGTTCACTCTGGTGGTAGTTTCCTTTGCTGTGCAGAAGCTCTTTAGTTTAATTAGATCCCATTTGTCAATTTTGGCTTTTGTTGCCATTGCTTTTGGTGTTTTAGACATGAAGTCCTTGCCCATGCCTATGTCCTGAATGGTAATGCCTAGGTTTTCTTCTAGGGTTTTTATGGTTTTAGGTCTAACATTTAAGTCTTTAATCCATCTCGAATTGATTTTTGTATAAGGTGTAAGGAAGGGATCCAGTTTCAGCTTTCTACATATGGCTAGCCAGTTTTCCCAGCACCATTTATTAAATAGGGAATCCTTTCCCCATTTCTTGTTTTTGTCAGGTTTGTCAAAGATCAGATACTTGTAGATATGTGGCATTATTTCTGACGGCTCTGTTCTGTTCCATTGATCTATATCTCTGTTTTGGTACCAGTACCATGCTGTTTTGGTTACTGTAGCCTTGTAGTATAGTTTGAAGTCAGGTAGTGTGATGCCTCCAGCTTTGTTCTTTTGGCTTAGGATTGACTTGGCGATGCGGGCTCTTTTTTGGTTCCATATGAACTTCAAAGTAGTTTTTTCCAATTCTGTGAAGAAAGTCATTGGTAGCTTGATGGGGATGGCATTGAATCTGTAAATTACCTTGGGAAGGATGGCCATTTTCATGATATTGATTCTTCCTACCCATGAGCATGGAATGTTCTTCCATTTGTTTGTATCCTCTTTTATTTCCTTGAGCAGTGGTTTGTAGTTCTCCTTGAAGAGGTCTTTCACATCCCTTGTAAGTTGGATTCCTAGGTATTTTATTCTCTTTGAAGCAATTGTGAATGGGAGTTCACTCATGATTTGGCTCTCTGTTTGTCTGTTATTGATGTATAAGAATGCTTGTGATTTTTGCACATTGATTTTGTATCCTGAGACTTTGCTGAAGTTGCTTATCAGCTTAAGGAGATTTTGGGCTGAGACAATGGGGTTTTCTAGATATACTATCATGTCATCTGCAAACAAGGACAATTTGACTTCCTCTTTTCCTAATTGAATACCCTTGATTTCCTTCTCCTGCCTAATTGCCCTGGCCAGAACTTCCAACACTATGTTGAATAGAAGTGGCGAGAGAGGGCATCCCTGTCTTGTGCCAGTTTTCAAAGGGAATGCTTCCAGTTTTTGCCCATTCAGTATGATATTGGCTGTGGGTTTGTCATAAATAGCTCTTATTATTTTGAGATACGTCCCATCAATTCCTAATTTATTGAGAGTTTTTAGCATGAAGTGTTGTTGAATTTTGTCAAAGGCCTTTTCTGCATCTATTGAGATAATCATGTGGTTTTTGTCTTTGGTTCTGTTTATATGCTGGATTACATTTATTGATTTGCGTATATTGAACCAGCCTTGCATCCCAGGGATGAAGCCCACTTGATCATGGCGGATAAGCTTTTTGATATGCTGCTGGATTCTGTTTGCCAGTATCTTATTGAGGATTTTTGCATCAATGTTCATCAAGGATATTGGTCTAAAATTCTCTTTTTTTGTTGTGTCTCTGCCAGGCTTTGGTATCAGGATGATGCTGGCCTCATAAAATGAGTCAGGGAGGATTCCCTCTTTTTCTATTGATTGGAATAGTTTCAGAAGGAATGGTACCAGCTCCTCCTGGTACCTCTGGTAGAATTCGGCTGTGAACCCATCTGGTCCTGGACTTTTTTTGGTTGGTAAGCTATTGATTATTGCCACAATTTCAGCTCCTGTTATTGGTCTATTCAGAGATTCAACTTCTTCCTGGTTTAGTCTTGGGAGGGTGTATGTGTTGAGGAATTTATCCATTTCTTCTAGATTTTCTAGTTTATTTGCATAGAGGTGTTTGTAATATTCTCTGATGGTAGTTTGTATTTCTGTGGGATCGGTGGTGATATCCCCTTTATCATTTTTTATTGCATCTATTTGATTCTTCTCTCTTTTTTTCTTTATTAATCTTGCTAGCGGTCTATCAATTTTGTTGATCCTTTCAAAAAACCAGCTCCTGGATTCATTTATTTTTTGAAGGGTTTTTTGTGTCTCTATTTCCTTCAGTTCTGCTCTGATTTTAGTTATTTCTTGCCTTCTGCTAGCTTTTGAATGTGTTTGCTCTTGCTTTTCTAGTTCTTTTAATTGTGATGTTAGGGTGTCAATTTTGGATCTTTCCTGCTTTCTCTTGTGGGCATTTAGTGCTATAAATTTCCCTCTACACACTGCTTTGAATGCATCCCAGAGATTCTGGTATGTTGTGTCTTGGTTCTCGTTGGTTTCAAAGAACATCTTTATTTCTGCCTTCATTTTGTTATGTACCCAGTAGTCATTCAGGAGCAGGTTGTTCAGTTTCCACGTAGTTGAGCGGTTTTGAGTGAGATTCTTAATCCTGAGTTCTAGCTTGATTGCACTGTGATCTGAGAGACAGTTTGTTACAATTTCTGTTCTTTTACATTTATTGAGGAGAGCTTTACTTCCAAGTATATGGTCAATTTTGGAATAGGTGTGGTGTGGTGCTGAAAAAAATGTATATTCTGTTGATTTGGGGTGGAGAGTTCTGTAGATGTCTATTAGGTCCGCTTGGTGCAGAGCTGAGTTCAATTCCTGGGTATCCTTGTTGACTTTCTGTCTCGTTGATCTGTCTAATGTTGACAGTGGGGTGTTAAAGTCTCCCATTATGAATGTGTGGGAGTCTAAGTCTCTTTGTAGGTCACTCAGGACTTGCTTTATGAATCCGGGTGCTCCTGTATTGGGTGCATATATATTTAGGATAGTTAGCTCTTCTTGTTGAATTAATCCCTTTACCATTATGTAATGGCCTTCTTTGTCTCTTTTGATCTTTGTTGGTTTAAAGTCTGTTTTATCAGAGACTAGGATTGCAACTCCTGCCTTTTTTTGTTTTCCATTTGCTTGGTAGATCTTCCTCCATCCTTTTATTTTGAGCCTATGTGTGTCTCTGCACGTGAGATGGGTTTCCTGAATACAGCACACTGATGGGTCTTGAGTCTTTATCCAATTTGCCAGTCTGTGTCTTTTAATTGGAGCATTTAGTCCATTTACATTTAAAGTTAATATTGTTATGTGTGAATCTGATCCTGTCATTATGATGTTAGCTGGATATTTTTCTCGTTAGTTGATGCAGTCTCTTCCTAGTCTCGATGTTCTTTACATTTCGGTATGATTTTGCAGTGGCTGGTACCGGTTGTGCCTTTCCATGTTTAGCGCTTCCTTCAGGAGCTCTTTTAGGGCAGGCCTGGTGGTGACAAAATCTCTCAGCATTTGCTTGTCTGTAAAGTATTTTATTTCTCCTTCACTTATGAAGCTTAGTTTGGCAGGATATGAAATTCTGGGTTGAAAATTCTTTTCTTTAAGAATGTTGAATATTGGCCCCCACTCTCTTCTGGCTTGTAGGGTTTCTGCCGAGAGATCCGCTGTGAGTCTGATGGGCTTCCCTTTGATGGTAACCCGACCTTTCTCTCTGGCTGCCCTTAACATTTTTTCCTTCATTTCAACTTTGGTGAATCTGACAATTATGTGTCTTGGAGTTGCTCTTCTCGAGGAGTATCTTTGTGGCGTTCTCTGTATTTCCTGAATCTGAATGTTGGCCTGCCTTGCTAGATTGGGGAAGTTCTCCTGGATAATATCCTGCAGAGTGTTTTCCAGCTTGTTTCCATTCTCCCCGTCACTTTCAGGTACACCAATCAGACGTAGATTTGGTCTTTTCACATAGTCCCACATGTCTTGAAGGCTTTGCTCGTTTCTTTTTATTCTTTTTTCTCTAAACTTCCCTTCTCGCTTCATTTCATTCATTTCATCTTCCAGGGCTGATACCCTTTCTTCCATTTGATCGCATCGGCTCCTGAGGCTTCTGCATTCTTCACGTAGTTCTCGAGCCTTGGTTTTCAGCTCCATCAGCTCCTTTAAGCACTTCTCTGTATTGGTTATTCTAGTTATACATTCTTCTAAATTTTTTTCAAAGTTTTCAACTTCTTTGCCTTTGGTTTGAATATCCTCCCGTAGCTCGGAGTAATTTGATCGTCTGAGGCCTTCTTCTCTCAGCTCGTCAAAGTCATTCTCCGTCCAGCTTTGTTCCGTTGCTGGTGAGGAACTGCGTTCCTTTGGAGGAGGAGAGGTACTCTGGTTTTTAGAGTTTCCAGTTTTTCTGCTCTGTTTTTTCCCCATCTTTGTGGTTTTATCTACTTTTGGTCTTTGATGATGGTGATGTACAGATGGGTTTTTGGTGTGGATGTCCTTTCTGTTAGTTTTCCTTCTAACAGACAGAACCCTCAGCTGCAGGTCTGTTGGAGTACCTGGCCGGCCGTGTGAGGTGTCAGTCTGCCCCTGCTGGGGGGTGCCTCCCAGTTAGGCTGCTCGGGGGTCAGGGGTCAGGAACCCACTTGAGGAGGCAGTCAGCCGGTTCTCAGATCTCCAGCTGCGTGCTGGGAGAACCACTGCTCTCCTCACAGCTGTCAGCCAGGGACATTTAAGTCTGCAGAGGTTACTGCTGTCTTTTTGTTTGTCTGTGCCCTGCCCCCAGAGGTGGAGCCTACAGAGGCAGGCAGGCCTCCTTGAGCTGTGGTGGGCTCCACCCAGTTCAAGCTTCCGGGCTGCTTTGTTTACCTAAGCGAGCCTGGGCAATGGCGGGCGCCCCTCCCCCAGCCTCGCTGCCGACTTGCTGTTTGATCTCAGACTGCTGTGCTAGCAATCAGCGAGACTCCGTGGGCGTAGGACCCTCTGAGCCAGGTGCGGGCTATACCCTCCTGGGGCACCGTTTCCTAAGCCCGTCGGAAAAGCACAGTATTCGGGTGGGAGTGGCCCGATTTTCCAGGTGCCGTCTGTCACCCCTGGAAAGGGAACTCCCTGACCCCTTGCGCTTCCCGAGTGAGGCAATGCCTCGCCCCTGCTTCGGCTGGCGCACGGTGCACTCACCCACTGACCTGCGCCCACTGTCTGGCACTCCCTAGTGAGATGAACACGGTACCTCAGATGGAAATGCAGAAATCACCCGTCTTCTGCGTCGCTTGCGCTGGGAGCTGTAGACCGGAGCTGTTCCTATTCGGCCATCTTGGCTCCTCCCTATAATTTCTTCCTTAGCCTTTATGCGAGAAAGGAATTGCATACTAAAAATTAGAAAATCTTTTCATCAGATCTTTTTTCTAGTTCTTTTCTACCGTTTCATAATTTTACATTTAATGTTTTAAAGTATCAATTTTTTAGGTAATGTAACAATTTCTCCAAGTTCCTAACCAGTTAATGCAACATCACTTATTAAAGAATCCATCTTTTTAATGGGAAAGATATTTTGAAGGGAGGTGGAGGACAAAAGTTTGCTAATGCCTCTGAAATCACAACTTTAGCTCCATGTAAGGCTGCTCTGATAGAAGAGGCTTAGAAATCAAAGTAAGGTTTGCAATCGATTAATTAGAGCATCTCTCTAGTTTATCCAGGGTGGAATACCATTCATCAAACTCAGATGTGAAACACCTCCATCAAATGGTTGGCAATCTTTCCTCTGAGTGCCTGACTGTTAAATTTGGAAAGCTGAAGAACTTACTCCTCTGAAGCTCAGTCCTGAGGGCTTTCTCACTGGAACTCAGGAAGTAGGCAGATAACAACAGGGAAGTCTGGCCATTCAAACACGGGTACTTCTCGGGGTACATCTGAAGAGAAAAAGTACTCCCCAAGGCGAGGGTTTTTGTCTTGACTCCAAACTGATGTGCAGTGGCTCATGTGCAAGTGTCTTTCTCTCTGTTTAATTAGGAAAGGTTGTTATTACTGATAACAACTTGCCTCATAAGGCCCATGTAACAATTAAATGAGATAATGACAATGTCAAGGAAACTTTTATCAGCTGTACAATTATACAAATGACAGTAAGCTTGGTATTTGCAAAATACTTTCATATACACTATTATATTCCATTTGTAATTATTAATATGCAAAGCCTATTATGGAAATACTCAATAATTAATTTGTAGCTTAAGGGAAAATAATGAAAAGGAAGCAATCGCCAATCTTAAAGTTTCCCTACTGAGGATTAAAGAAAATTATTAACAAATTCAAGGCCCACCTCCGTCAAGATAAAGCCTGAAGAAAATTAAGAAGTTGGACAATTATGTGCTTGGCACCATGCCATTTCCTCTCTCTTAAATCTACACTGCCCTACTTGTTAAATTACCAATGTTCTGCCTTTGTTTCTCAAATAATTAGATGAGAACTTTCTTCTCAGCAGCCAACTAACAGCCCCAACTCAAGCTTGTCCTCCTAAGACTTAATGTTCTTCTTCTCTCTGTTCTCCCCTTACACTCTCTGACTGTAGAGGTTTTAAAATATGTCCCAAAACTCTTGGACACACACTTTTCATTGAGAGGGGAGGGTCTATGTCTCCTTCCCATGATTATGGGCTCTGTGACTGCTTGACCTCTAGAATATAGTGGAAATAAACTCCGGCCTTAAGAAACTGGCAGCTTCTACTTCTAGGCTCTAGGACTTCCTTTCAGTCTTGGAATTTAGCCACCATGCTGTGAGGAAGTCTGAGACACCCATAGAGAAGCCCAGTGCAGGCAAGTGAAGATCTCAGGTCTCAATCCTAACCACTGTTCCAGGCAACAACTAGTGGCAACTCATCAGCCCTATGAGTGAGCCACGTTGGAACTGAATCCTCTAACCCAAGCTGAGCTCCCTTAGTTAATACCAACTTAAGCAGAGAAGAGCCCTGTCCAAATTACAGATTTCTGAGCTGTGTAAGTGGTTGTACTTACTTTAAGTCATTAAGTTTGGGGGTAGCTTGCTATGCACCAATAATAACTGAACCCCATCCTGTCATTGAACTCCCATGCTTGCAGTGTGAAATCTAGCTGCTAGCATCTGATGTGAGATCAACGTGATTTCATTAATTGTTAGATCACTTAGCACCAGGATTTAATCCTGTCCAAATGCTAACTGGACAAATAGCCCCTCTGCTTTTTGTAACTCCCTTTTGTCTTTCTAAAATTAAATGGCTTTCTCAGAGTTGACACACTCTTCTGTCAAGAATTTAGGAGAGCTGTTAAGTCTTCTCTAGAAATCCCATAGGATTTTAGTATGTGAAAAAATCATTTAACTTCTTCTCAATACTTAAATCATCCCTACATATGTATAGCATATTTCCTCAATAAAAACAATTCTAATAATGAAAATCTTACTGCCTCCATGGAAAACACCTGACTGAACTAGCCAATATCATGGATTAAATGGCTATAATTTGCTGGCTATAACAATAGCTCATATTTTTAACATATTACCAATTTCTTTCATAAATCTGCATTCTGCAAAATATTTGCATCCAGCAAAATATCCTGATTCCCCAAACAAGCCTTAGAGATACATAAATTAAGATATCCATTTTAGTGGTAGTACCCATTTAGATGAGGAAACTACAACTCAGAAAGAAGCTAAATGATGTGCAGAAGGACACACGGCAGCCAGGGAAGACTTCAGCTTAGGTCTTCTGTTTCCACATTTATCACTTTTTCTACTATTCTACCGTGCCCCTATAGAATGCACTTTAGCATTTCCGTAGAACTTCACAGATGTACTAAGCACCTTCTCATTCATTTTCTCATTTCCCCTACAGAGATAATTTCCCAATAGAATTATATTTTTAATCCTTGTTAAACCAAAGGATGACTCAACATTACAGGCAGTATGACATATCTATGAGCAATTTATGTTGAGTCTTTCAGCACATGAAGGCATATGCTCCCAAGAATGTACCAAATAACACAAGAAAGAGAAATTTCACCTAGGTAAGTAACAACCCTTTAATTTGGAGATGGATTAGGAAAGAACACTGAAAATGTCCATCTGGTTGTTTCTTTATCACTTAAAATAAGTACAAGAAGCCTTGAAAAATAAAATTTGATTACGGACTTTTTAAGATGTAGGGAGCTATGACATTTTGTTAGCAATTTATACTAGGTACTTTCTAGACAAGAAAGATCACTGTAAAAAGTAAATATTGATAAAACAAAAAAAATGGAACATACTGGTTTTCCCCTAAAGAATTTATATGACAAAGCAAAATATCAACATGGACAAAATAATGTAATATAAAAATAGCTACAGGCTGCAGAGGGAGGGACTGATTACTTTGAGGCTAAGGTTTCTTGAAGAAGTCTTCCAGGATAGTGAGAAAATCTGCAAAGCTTCTCAGAAGCTATGACAAAGGGAAAGGGCATTTTTAAGTGTTTTGAATGGCAAAAGCACACTCAGAAACTGGCTGAGTTATATAATGTGCAAAAACAGGAAGAAAACTGCCTTGTTGGTAAAAATGGGAAAGTGAGGAGGAGTAGCAGGAACTGGGGTCCCTCAAAGCCTGGCTAAGACATGGCATTGCAATGGTATGGTAGCCAGTCATGTGCCACCAAATGACTGTGATACAAAAATGTTTTTGTAGGAAAAAGTGTTCTGTTGGCTCTTGTAGAACAGGTGCAGTGGAGAGGAACCAGGGAGCTGTGTAAGGGGACAACCTGTAATAACAACAACACACTGTGGCTAGGGTCTCTCAGGCACCAGAGCTTCAAGGAGAATGATCCTGTCCTGTTCCCAGTGCACTCCCAGAGCCTTGAAGACAGCAGAAGTCCTCTAAGCCCTGTGTGATGAGAGAGGATTTCCAGAGGAGTCATCAGACCTGAGTGTGAAGAAGGGCTGCGTGTGACCCAATTGAGGATGCTAAAGAGGGCATTCGAAGCAGAGAAGGACATGTGCAAAGCAGGAGACGTGCAGAACAGGAGGGATTCTAAAACAGCAGGTGTGCCGCAGAGGAAGAAGGGTGGCTGCAAACCCTGAGGAGGAAAATGATTAAGTTTAAAAAAATACACAGGAAGGAATAAGAAGGAGAGATACCATAAAGAAAATATTAACAGGACCTGATCACTGAGCGGTTTGGAAGGCAAAAGGAATGACGGGGCAAAAAAAAAAAAAAAAAAAAAACCTTTTTGCAAGTCTCGGAGGCCAAAAGAACAAGACTAGTGTTGATAGTAGTGGGAAGGCAGCAGGAAAGGCCACTGTTTTTACAGGGGACAGATGCTAATCCTAACTCTCCTCATGTTCCATTTCAGGTAACATTGGAACATACAGGTGGCAGGTAGGGGAGAATCTGGAGACTTTTGGAAAGAATGTGAAATTGGAGAGTGGGGCTCAGGTAAGTGCTGAAAACAGATTTGGGAATAGTTCCCATACAGATGGAAGGAGAGACTGTGAAGAAACTCAACGTTTATGGGAATATGAATGATTTCTTCATAGGATTCATACACATACATCCAATATTTCTGAGCATGGCATAATCCTATTGTATGCCTCCTTCTGATATCTGGAATACAACCAATGTATTCGCATAATGATCATAAGCTATGTCTACTGACTCTCATGTATCATACCCAGTTGGTTTCTATTCTAGAACTATGAGGTCAGTACTTGTCAAATGTATATTGAGGTCTACTATGAAATTTGTTTTTATTCTCTCCACAAACAGAGCTTTTATGTTTGTGCAATAAAAGTTCAAGAGATACATATAGATCTGGTTAAATACTTACTGAGACATTAAATATAATGTTGATTAGTTGAATATAATGCACATAAATCACATTTCCAATAAAATATACATATGCTTTGGAAATTAAAGAGACTATTTTAGCAATTACATAGTGAATTCTTGCTGACATAATTTGCAAAATATTTAGATAAAATTAAGTTATTGTCTGATTCATCCATGTCTAAAATGATTTTCCCCACATTAAAATAAATTAATGAGATCTTTATAAAAGGTTATAGATAGTACTACAAACCTAATACCAAAATAACCACTAATATAATCTACTCTGAACCATCCCTTAGTGATCCGGATGTTGCTGTTTTTACTAGGATACCAGGTTAAACTAGACATCTGAAAAAGACATTCTAATGAGAAATTCAAATAGCTCTTGCTACCCCTGGAAATATAAGAATACTCCACCGAAGGACATATCCTTTCATTTTAGGCAGTCCCCAAAGAGAGGTGCTGATGATTAATTTAATGACTGGGAAGATATTTATGCTGAGTATGTCTCAGGATATTATAACAATATATTACAGGAGAAAAGGTCTATCAAAGTCAATTCTACCACTTACATTTTGAAGAATTTAGACATTACTATTTAGAATTCATATTTTATTTTGTTTTCAATAAACAAGTACTCTACTAGCCTCTGGACATATAACCACTACAATATAATATTTTAGTAAGGTATAAACAGAAGCATTTTCTGAAAAACAAAATAGGTCAAATCACTGAAAGAACTAACTTGGGTTTTAAGAAGAGTTTAATTTTCCAAGTACTGTAACTGGAGACCTACTGAAATAAAGTGTTACTTTCCATAGTGTTATTAATGAAGGTTTAAGGCCCCAGAGACAGGGTGAGTATCAATAAAAAGGGTTGAAAAGACATCAGCATAGAAGTTCATAGCTCCACACTACATGGTGGGAAGGAAAAGGTGAACAGCAGGTATGAACTTTTCTCTATCAGAAAGGAAAGAAAAACCTCAAATAAATCTCTTGGTAAACATGCTGTGTTGGGAGTCCCCAAAACCACCACCATCATGCTTAATGATTTGCTAGAAGGACTCATAGGACTCAGAAGATGTTATCTCATGGTTATGATTCCTTAGAGTGAAAGGATACAGATTAAATTCAACATAGGGAAAAGTCACATAAGATGATGTTCAAGTAGAACCAGGAACAAGCTTCCAGGGGTCTTCTCCCAGTGGAGTCACACAGATGCACTTAATTCTCCCAGCAATGATGTATGACACCTTGTGCAAAGTGTTGCCAACTAGGGAAGCTTATGTGAGTCCTGTTGTCTAGGGTTTTTAATCACCTACTCAGAACCCAGCCCCACCATAACCCTGCCACAAGCAAAAACAGCCATTCACAGATCACATTGTTAGCATAAACTACCTGGTCAAACTGGTACAGCATAGCCCTAGGCTGCAGATATACAAACCACTCTTATCCAGCAGATTATGCTGAGGACTTAGAGCTCATCTCCCAGAAACCAGCCAAGGGCCAGTCCTGAGGACTGGCCTTTCTTGGGAATGTGCAGGGTTTGAGCAACCCAGACCTACTAAGTTAACCCTTCCCTGCACACATGTGAATAACCAAATTTTCCAGTAAACCCACTAAGTATTTACTAGGAATGGAAAGATCATGGAGAGTGTAAAATGTTTTTAGGAGCACACATCTTGATTGTGTGTATAAATAAACTTA
The DNA here is from genome assembly GCF_028885625.2 of Pongo pygmaeus. NCBI lineage: Eukaryota > Metazoa > Chordata > Mammalia > Primates > Hominidae > Pongo > Pongo pygmaeus. The sequence continues at coordinate 108,758,716 of NC_072384.2, read as the reverse complement.
GAACTCACAGGTTTATGGATGATGTGGGAAACTAAGAGATGATTATGTAAACAATAAGGTATGAAGAAGAGGCATTGCATAACTGGAATTATTCCCTTTGTTTGAACAATGTCTCTGTGGCACATATTGCTTATAAAGAAGCTTGTCTGTTAAATCTAAAACTTATCCTACTGCATGAGAATAGGGTTATTTTGGAAATCTGTGCCAAATGGTCTCAGACTTCTCCAAGAAAAGACTGTTTTATTTGTGCCTGGTGTTTGCCTGGTCCTTTGAATTCTGAGTCAAGTTTGGGACTGGTTAAGAGCTAGAATTCAAGAGAGTCTAATTTTATGATTCCAGTATATGTGTTATCACAAGAGATACAGACAACTCTTTTCTGCCTTAAGATTCAAACAGCACAAAATCGAGATAGTAAATAAATTAATTAGTAATACAATAACTTACGGAAAGAGAGCAATCACTTTAAACAGTTTTAAGGGAATTGATCTAATTACATTCCCCAAACCACATCCAGACACCTCATATAAAGCTCTAAAATGATTATCTAAGTAAAATACAATGCCCCTAAAGAAGCTTTTCCTTTTGAACACAAGAGCGTGATTGTCTTTCTTCTATGCCTTTGCAGTTTCTTGGTCTAAGTACACACATCTAATTATTCACCAAATCACCAAGATCATCGGAAATGATTGGAACATTGACAGTAGCTGCTAGAAAAAGTAAATACTTCCAACCAACCATTACCATAAACTCATAGAAACTTTTTGCTCCATTTCTTGCATGAGACATGTTTGTCTTCCATGGCCATTCTGGCATCAGATCCTTAAGGAGAATGCCAAGGAGTGGTAAATGTGACTCTATTTATACGTTAAAAATTAAGTAAACCACCATTTCACTAATTATAATAAGGATATATCTGCTCTGGAACTTAGACTACTTCATTCTGAGACAAAAGAAACTAACTTTTTTTCATGAAATGCCTACGGTGACAAATTCAGTCTTTTCCATGACTTCTGTGGCTTAAAGAATATTAATATCAAAGACCCAATGAATTAATTTTCAATTATTTGATTTTAGTTTTAAGTTTTGTGAATAAATTGCTTTCTAGTAATCATTGTGTTATAGGAGTTATTAAAAAATTATTTTAGGCAGATAAAGAAGAAAAGGGGTCCTTGGGAAGTTTATTTTTCTTTTAAAGCAGCTCCAGAAATGTTTCTTGCCTAGCAGAAAAACCCTGGCTCTTAGACCCCTGCAGGCAAGCTTTGATATGCAAATGCAGGCCATTAGAAACTAGGTCCACCAAACATGGCGATTCCTGCCATCTTCTTGTGCCCACATGTGCCTGGAAGATGGCCACCCCACATATCCCCACATGTGTAGAACATCATGGTGCCCTTCATTTGCATATTAAAAGGCTAGGGTGGGAGGGCCAGTTTTTTCACTGGCTACTTGAATGACATACCTGGTCAAACCAATCCTCTGGGCACTATGCCAGTAAGACACCACCTCCTCCAGCCTCCTCATATAAATGGCTGTTTTTCACCGCACTCAGGGTTCCCTCTTTCAGCTTAGAGCCCCCCCACCTCTATCTCTGTACAGAGGGAGCCTCTTCCTTCTTTCTTGCCTATTACAATTCTCCACTCCCTAAAGCCGCTCCACATGTGTCTGTGTCATTTTATTCAAACCGGCGCAAGACCAAGGACCCTGGTGTTCCTCCAGTCATCAAAGCCATATCATTTTGGTGCATTGGCCAGGAATCTAAGGTACAGCATTCATCAGAGTGGTAAGTATGGGAGTAAGCTTAAAATCTGTTCTGTCATTCCAAGGTGCTCTTGGTCTCTTTTTTTTTTTTTAATTATACTTTAAGTTTTAGGGTACATGTGCACAACATGCAGGTTTGTTACATATTTATACATGTGCCATGTTGGTTTGCTGTACCCATCAACTCATCATTTACATTAGGTATTTCTCCTAATGCTATCCCTCCCCCAGCCCCCAGCCCCCACCCCCCAACAGGCCCCAGCATGTGATATTCCCCGCCCTGTGTCCAAGTGTTCTCATCGTTCAATTCCCACCTATGAGTGAGAACATGCAGTGTTTGGTTTTCTGTCCTTGTGATAGTTTGCTGAGAATGATGGTTTCCAGCTTCATCCATGTCCCTGCAAAGGATATGAACTCATCCTTTTTTATGGCTGCATAGTATTCCATGGTGTTTATGTGCCACATTTTCTTAATCCAGTCTATCATTGATGGACATTTGGGTTGGTTCCGAGTCTTTGCTATTGTGAATAGTGCCACAATAAACATACATGTGCATGTGTCTTTATAGTAGCATGATTTATAATCCTTTGGGTATATACCCTGCAATGGGGTTGCTGGGTCAAATGGTATTTCTAGTTCTAGATCCCTGAGGAATCACCACACTGTCTTCCACAATGGTTGAACTCATTTACACTCCCACCAACAGTGTAAAAGCATTCCTATTTCTCCACATCCTCTCCAGCATCTGTTGTTTCCTGATTTTTTAATGATCACCATTCTAACTGGTGTGAGATGGTATCTCATTGTGGTTTTGATTTGCATTTCTCTGATGACCAGTGATGATGAGCATTTTTTCATGTGTCTGTTGGGTGCATAAATGTCTTCTTTTGAGAAGCATCCATTCATATACTTTGCCCACTTTTTGATGGGGTTGTTTGTTTTTTTCTTGTAAATTTGTTTAAGTTCTTTGTAGATTCTGGATATTAGCCCTTTGTCAGATGGGCAGATTGCAAAAATTTTCTCACATTCTGTAGGTTGCCTGTTCACTCTGATGGTAGTTTCTTTTGCTGTGCAGAAGCTCTTTAGTTTAATTAGATCCCATTTGTCAATTTTGCCTTTTGTTGCCATTGCTTTTGGTGTTTTAGTCATGAAGTCCTTGCCCATGCCTATGTCCTGAATGGTATTGCCTAGGTTTTCTTCTAGGGTTTTTATGGTTTTAGGTCTAACATTTACGTGTTTAATCCATCTTGAATTAATTTTTGTGTAAGGTGTAACGAAGGGATCTAGTTTCAGCTTTCTACATATGGCTAGCCAGTTTTCCCAGCACCATTTATTAAATAGGGAATCCTTTCCCTATTTCTTGTTTTTGTCAGGTTTGTCAAAGATCAGATGGTTGTAGATGTGTGGTGTTATTTCTGAGGGCTCTGTTCTGTTCCATTGGTCTATATCTCTGTTTTGGTACCAGTACCATGCTGTTTTGGTTACTGTAGCCTTGTAGTATAGTTTGAAGTCAGGTAGCATGATGCCTCCAGCTTTGTTCTTTTTGTTTAGGATTGTCTTGGCTATATGGGCTCTTTTTTGGTTCCATATGAACTTTAAAGTAGTTTTTTCCAATTCTGTGAAGAAAGTCGTTCGTAGCTTCATGGGGATGGTATTGAATCTATAAGTTACCTTGGGCAGTATGGCCATTTTCACGATATTGATTCTTCCTACCCATGAGCATGGAATGTTCTTCCATTTCTTTGTATCCTCTTTTATTTCATTGAGCAGTGGTTTGTAGTTCTCCTTAAAGAGGTCGTTCACATCCCTTGTAAGTTGGATTCCTAGGTATTTTATTCTCTTTGTAGCAATTGTGAATGGGGTTCACTAATGATTTGGCTCTCTGTCTGTTATTGCTGTATAGGAATGCTTGTGATTTTTGCACATTGATTTTGTATCCTGAGACTTTGCTGAAGTTGCTTATCGGCTTAAGGAGATTTTGGGCTGAGATGATGGGATTTTCTAAATATACAATCATGTCATCTGCAGACAGGGAGAATTTGACTTTCTCTGTTCCTAATTGAATACCCTTTTTTTTCTTTCTCTTGCTTGATTGCCCTGGTCTTGGCCTCCTTTTTAAAAAAAAATAAAATAAATCAATGGGCATCCATCAAATGGGTACACATGCTTAGCACTGACTGCTTGGATGTGGGGCTTGCTGGTGAAAATGTGGAGAACCCCATAGTACCCCCAGGGTCATTGGGAATGTTGGCCATGTTTTGAACCAGCTTCTTTTCACAGAGAGACCTTGCCATTGCGCGAGGCTGGGAAAAGTCCTGAGGTAACTGAGAATTTCTGGCCAGGACACACCCTGGCATGATTCAAAGGCCTCCTTTGAAGTGGACCCAGCCTCCAACAGTCCATTCTGGGTGTTGGCAGAGAATCCTCAGCTATCCTGTTGCAAAACTCTCCTTCCTTTTCTACCCACAGTCTCATACTCTTTCTCTGTGTGAAATGTGCAGGGATTTGTAGAGCCTAGAAAAGTAATCCTGTTAGGCAAGATCAGGAAAATGTCATTGCAATCTTCTAGGAACCGAGTTCTTCCCTTTCCCCGGTGGTGAGGTTTCTTGGGACCACATCGCTGGCGAGCACACAGTATTTCTAAGCCAACAACACCACCTAGTGGAAATAGAAATCCTCTGCATGAGGCACATTTTTTTTTTCCACAGCAATACCTCGCTTCCTTTTGCACCATTATAAACCAGACTCGGCTGGGCGCGGTGGCTCACGCCTGTAATCACAGCACTTTGGGAGGCCAAGGCGGGTGGATCACTAGGTCAGGAGATCGAGACCATCCCCGTTAACACGGTGAAACCCCGTCTCTACTAAAAATACAAAAAATTAGCCAGGCGTGGTGGCGGGGACTTGTAGTCCCAGCTACTCAGGAGGCTGAGGCAGGAGAATGGCTTGAACCTGGGAGGCAGAGCTTGCAGTGAGCTGAGATCATGCCACTGCACTCCAGCCTGGGCAACAGAGCGAGACTCCGTCTCAAAAAAAAAAGAAAAGAAATCAGACTCTAGGCCTCTTCTGGGAACAGGAAAGCTCTGCCTTTAGCAGTTAGGAGGAGTAAGATGTCTTCCGCAGCCAAATTTTAGTCTCGTTATTCTCCCATCAGCAGGAAAATGGCCATTCAGTTCCTACGTTCCTTTGAGGCACCTATTCTGTCTCTGATTAAGACAGTACTTAATTAATAAGTACTTAATAGTATTAATTAATAATTAATTTTAATTACTTAAATAATTTAATTACTTAAATAAAATTAATAATTTTAAGTCCAGAAGTTAACTGGAACCATTTTTCTAAGGGTAAATGCTTTAGCATGGGCCATAATAGCAGGATATAGAGTTCAATCTAGCACGCCCCCTCCCTTAAAGGGGCCTTGCTCAATTACGTAGTTTTTCTTGAGATCCATTTTTTTTAGGGAGGCACACAGGTCACATAAGTCTAGGAGGTCAAAGGGAAATAAAAGGCAGAGGACTAAGGCTGCTTAGGGAAGCATGACTAGGCCCAAAAGTCTAGTTTCTCTGGTGCCGTGGCTTGGAGGGTCATGTCTGCAGTCATGGGTAGCACATTCAAATGGCTGCCAGGATCCAGGAATCAGGGAGAGAAAATAAGTGGGGCAGGGGACACCCCCTACTGTTTTCTTCTGTATCCTGGATCACATACTGAAAGGAAGGAGACTAAAAGAACACTTTTATTCTCACTTCTCTTTCTAGATAAGTAACAGATTGTCTTCAACATGCACCCCCCTGGTGTATATTTTAAAGCACTGGGACTCCTTCAACCCTGAGACTTTGAAGAAAAAGCACCTTATATTCTATTGCACAAGGGCATGGCCTTCTTACTATCTTGTGGACAGGTAAACCTGGCCTGCTGGTGGGGAACCTTGATTTTAGTATTATCCAAAAGTTAAAACTTTTCTGCTAACAGAAGGGCAAATGGACTGAGGTCACATATGTACAGGCTTTCTTTGCCCCGCAAGACAACTCAGACCTTTACAAGTTCTGTAGAATCGACCCAGTTCTTTTAGCAGCCACAACAGGCAAGCCCACAGGGAATAGTTCCCCAGAGCTAAAGCAGGTTCCAGAGGAGCAATCCAAGACAGCTATCGAATGTCCCAACACTTCCAGTCCCCTTCCAATCATACCATCCACTCCTCCAGCTCTACCAGCTCCAGTATATCCTACTCTCCCCGCTTCACTCTTACCTCTGCAGGAAATGCCTGATGGGAGTAGTGCCATAAGGGTCCAAGTTCCCTTCTCATTACAGGACCTTAAGCAAATAAAGGGAGACTTAGGCCTATTTTCTGATGACCCCTGTAGGTATATAGAAATTTTCCAAAATTTAACTCAGGTGTTTGATCTCACACGGAGGGATGTTATTTGCTGCTAAGTCAGACCCTCACTGCAGCTGAAAAGCAGACAGTTTTGCAGGCAGCAGAAAAATATGGAGATGAGCAACATGTCTCCTATAGCAGACCCAGGAGAAAAAGAGGAGAGAGGGAAGGTGAGGAAGAAGTGGAAACTCCATTCCACTAGGAAGGGAAGCAGTTCCAGTAGAAAACCCTGACTGGAATCCCAATAACTCAGGAGATGAATGGAAAAGGAAGCCTTTTTTCTAATATAGAAGGCCTATGGAAGACCAGGGCCAACCCTTTCAATTACTCTAAACTGTCCATGCTAGACCAAAGATGAGATGAGAATTCCACAGCCTTTATGGAAAGGCTGAAAAAGGCACTAATAAAACATACCTCTTTATCCCCTGATTCAGTTGAGGGACAGCTCATCCTGAAGGACAAGTTTATCACACAGGCATCTCCCCACATTAGAAGGAAGCTACAGAAGCAAGTTGTAGGACTGGAGAGCACCCTAGAAAACCTCCTGAGAATAGCCACTTTAGTCTTTTACAGTAGGGATCAGGAGGAGGCCCGAGAAAAGGAGAGGAAATACAAGACAACAGAGGCTCTAGCAGCAGCTTCGCAAGCTTGTAAAGTCCAGAATCCCCAACGTGCATCCACTAGCTGTTATCAATGTGGCCAGCCAGGGCATTTTAAGAAGGAATGCCCGGGCAGCAATACGAAGCTTCCTTGACCCTGTCCAGCCTGTGGTGGAAACTGCTGAAGATGGGTCTTTCCCTGGTGGCAGAGGTCACTGGGTTCAGAACCAGTCTCAGAGATGGTCCAGCAGGATTGATGGGTCCTGGGGCTCAAACCCCTGTTCCAGCAGCTCAGACTGCCATTACAGCACGGAAGCCCCAGGTGATTCTGGAAATTGAAGGAAGGAAGGAAGGTAGATCTTCTGGATAGTGGAGCCAGTCTCTCTCTTCTCCTCTGTGATCCAGGCCTTCCCTCTTCCTTTAGCATGACTGTAAGGGGCGTCTCAGGAAAAACTCTAACCTGATATTTACCTTTAACCCGTAGCTGCAGGTTGAGGGCTTACTATTTACACATGCCTTTCTAATAAGGCCTAAAAGTCCCACTCCTTTATTAGGTAGAGATATTCTAGCTCACATGGGAGCCAGTATCCTTATAGCCCTAGGACAAACTCTTTGTCTCCCCCTGATGGAAGTTAACATTAATCCAGAAGTGTGAGCAACTCAAGGAAGAATAGGTTGAGGTATAACTGCTAGGCCCATCCAAATCTATCTTAAGGATCCCACTTCTTTTCCTAACCAGAGAGAGTATCCCTTAAGGCCAGAGGCTAGGAAAGGGCTAGAAGCCATTATTAATAACCTAAAGATGCGGGGCCTCCTCAAACCCTGTAATAGCCCCTGCAACACCCCAATATTAGGAGTGCAGAAACCCAATGGGGAATGGAGAATAGTTCAGGACCTTCACCTCATTAATAAAGCTGTAGTTCCAATCCATCCAGTGGTCCCTAATCCCTATACCCTGTTAACTCAAATACCTGAGGGAACTAAATGGTTTACAGTCCTAAATTTAAAAGATGCCTTTTTCTGCATACTGTTATATCCTGACTCTTAATACCTGTTTGCCTTTGAAGATCCCTCCGGCCAGACCACCCATTTAACATGGATGGTTTTCCCTTAGGGATTTTGAGATAGTTTTCATCTGTTTGGACAGGCACTGTTGTAAGACCTCTCTGAGTTCTCTCATACTCAAGTTAGGGTCTTGCAGTATGTGGATTATATACTGCTCTGTGCCCCAACTGAGGAAGCTTCTCAGGAAGGCACTGAAGCTCTTCTCAACTTCTTAGCTAGCAGAGGATATAAGGTTTCAAAACCCAAGGCCCAGCTCTGCAAAACCTTAGTGAAGTACCTAGGCTTAGTGTTGTCTGAGGGGACCAGAGCATTAAGGAAAGAGAGGATTAAGCCTATCTCCTCCTTCTCCCTCCCCAAAACTCTCAAGCAACTAAGAGGATTTGGGGGCATTACAGGATTTTGTAGACTGTGGATACCTGGATATGGTGAAATAGCCCATCCATTATATAACCTCATAAAAAAACTCAGGGAGCTAAAACTCATCTTTTAACCTGGGAACCTGAAGCTCAGAAGGCCTTTGACCAGCTAAAGCAAGCTTTGCTCAAGGCAGCAGCTCTCAGCCTTCCTGTAGGGGAGTCCTTCAATCTGTATGTATCAGAAAGAAAGGGGATGGCCCTGGAAATTTTAACACAGGCCCAAGGACCAGCTCAACAGCCAGTGGGTTATCTATCAAGAGACACCTCAGAAAATTATCCCAAGAAACTCACCTTCCTTGGGTCACTCTTCTTCCTATGGCCTTACTAGAAATAAAAAATACCCCTTCAAAATTAGGTCTTAGCCCTTTTAAGATGCTGTATGGATGGCCTTTCCTTACCAATGATTTTCTATTAAATCGAGAAACCTCTAAGCTAGTTAAGCATGTAACTTCTCTGGCTCACTTCCAATTAGCACAATTCGTGAAAGCTCAACCCCAGGAAATTGGACCACTCTATTTAACCCAGGAGATTTGGTACTGGTGAAGGCTCTCCTTTCCCTGTCTCCCTCCCTAAGCCCAAGCTGGGAAGGGCCTTACACTGTTCTTCTTTCAACTCCCTCAGGAATAAAAGTTATAGGAATCAAATTCTGGATACATCACACTCGAGTTGAAGCCTTGGAGAGCTAAGGGACCAAAGCCCAAAGGAATGACCTGAATATCTGTGAAAAAATAGATCTTAAGCTGAAAATCACAAAAGATAAGTAACTGAGTAAGAACTACTCATCGTACTCAGTCTCACCCCTACCTCATCAAATACTTTTTGTCATTTCTACCTCTCCCTTTGAGCCAAATATTAAAACTTCTTTTTGATGGAAATTATTTACTACGCCACCCTTGCAGGAATTGTTATACTCACTCTACTATTTGCAGTAGAACTATATACTGTAGCACCCTCAGGGTGGAATATCAGACAGAGAATCTCGATTACTGTAGCATTTTGCTTAATTATTATCCTGATAGCAGGAATAATGGTTACTAACAGAAAATAAACATGAGTGTTTTACTATCGCTAAGTCTATTAGGACTTTTTATCGAACATAGTAATATATCACACCCTTTAGCTCCTACAATATCCACCATGGCCCATTTGTACAAGACTAATTGTTGGATCTCTCCTAAGTAGTTCACTCAATTCAACCACACTGAGGAATCTTACAGTGACCTGGAACTCATCGTCTTGGGGTTCCCTTTATTGGCTTTACCTTTAACCCTTAAAGACATATCAGGCATAAATGGGACATGGTATGGGAGCACCTTCAACTGGGTGACTAACTCCTCTCAGGAGAACATTCCACCCCCAGTGGCAAAAAACACTGTCTCCAAACATAAGCTTCACATCCTCAGGCTGGGAAAAGTTGGCCAAGTAATAGCAAATGTCTTTCTCTGCTTTAAAAGTAGCGGGAAAGGACCACACTTGGGAGATCTCAGATATTGTAACATCACACTTGTAATGTGATGACAGTTCAAAAATTTGAGGAGAAGGGGGCAACAAGGGTCATCTAAAAGGATCGGAAGCTCTAGTGGGGGGCTTTCAGAATCTAGCCTCTCCTGGTTGGAAGTCCTAATGGGAGTGGCATGCTCTAAATAACCATCTTGACTATAATGTAAAAAATAACACATGGGCCTCTCCAAACATGCTCCCTCATGGAACTTGAGACCCTCTATAACGTTTGCTAATAGTAGCAGCTTACTTTCCAACAAACATCCATTAAACACTTACTATGTGCCAGATGCTTGTCTAGGTTGTAGTAAAACGGTAGTTTAGAAAACAAACAACCCCCCCACCCCCACAAAAAAAAGAAAAAACGGAAAAGAAATCTATCTTCAAAGATCTTTAGTTTTTGCTCATTAATTTGTGATAAAAATTAAACATTTGTGAGAAAACATCACAAATGTGTGATAAAACATCAATGTTTGGCACACTATGTTAAAGGTAATGAAAGGATCAGCTTGATCATGATTCATTACTTCCCCTCATGGGTCATACATAGCCTAGACATAGGGAAGGTACTATTCCAGTGTCTACCCATTGAAAACAACTGGCAAACTAACATGAACTAATTTCCATTTATAGGCTAGAAATTAAAAGATTCATTTAATGATTTGTCCTCCAGTGCTTCTGTTATCTTTTGGTGTTTATGAGTTAATAAGCTGCTATGGTTTCTGCAAATATAACTGGCAGTAATCCACAATTGATTGAGTTAATTAAGCATAACAATTGTGAAGAGCTAAGACTAACGAGAAGGAAGAATTTTAATGAAATGATGTATAAGGCCATAGAGCTGCACCAAGGAGTATAGACAATCTGGAAATTTTTCCTCAATAGATTGTGTGTGTGTGTGTGTTTGTGTGTTTGTGCGTGTGTGTGTATGTATGTGTTTCCTTTTAATGTATCATCATTCTGTAAAATATGGCATATTCCTAATGTTCAGAATAATGGAAAATATGTTGTTAGAAACTTAGTTTTTTCCTATAGCTTGACTGTGTAATACTCTCTGATGCTTAAATTCAGATATAATGAAAACATCTTCACAATATGAACATGTCTAATTCTTATTGCTAATTAGAATCTCTTGATAATAAGAAGGGGCACTGATGCTGATGCTAAGGTCACATTGTTTTCTACCTATGTGCTATGCTTCGATGAGTCCGGCTACAGGATATTTGCTGCTTACATCCATGAGTGCTTACTGAGTGCCAGACCCTGGATTAGTGTTCTCTCCCCTGGTGTAAGCGCTAGCTAAAAATAGCCTTTAAACTTCCTGGGGATAGAATTATAATCAAACATCAGGAGAAGCAGAAGTTCAAGGATATGGGCAGTGAATTTGCATGTCTCATATCCTAGTAGTTTGGCCATAGTCCTTGACAGTTTTCTTTCTAAAGTTGTATTTATTTCCCCAGTTCTACTCAACCTTACAGTGATTCTTATCTCAATTGTCTATTCTAGAGTAATCACTATTACATTGTGTTTCAAACCACACAACTCATAAAGACATATTTTATGCGAAGATAGAAGGCTACAGGGGTTACAATATCTCTGTACCAACACAGAGTACAAGGATAGGGAGATAAATATTACCTAATAGGTTATTCTCAAGTCTTGATGCAATGGGACACAGGTATGAACATGACAGAAGAAAAAGATGTCATTGTAGTGTTGAAGGATAATGTGGAATGTCACCGAAGGTAAGACCTTTTTGGAAGTATCTGTGGAATTATAGCTTTGTTGGTGTTGGGATCGATGCCATTGAAGTATGAAGTTTTTTTTGTTTTTTTTGTTTGTTTGTTTGTTTGTTTGTTTTTTGAGAAGGACTCTCACTCTGTCACCCAGGCTGGAGTGCAGTGGCACGATCTCGACTCACTGCAAGCTCCACCTCCCAGGTTCATTCCATTCTCCTGCCTCAGCCTCCCGAGTAGCTGGGGCTACAGGCGCCCGCCACCAAGCTCGGCTAATTTTTTGTATTTTTAGTAGAGATGGGGTTTCACCATGTTAGCCAGGATGGTCTTGATCTCCTGACCTCATGATCTGCCCGCCTCGGCCTCCCAAAGTGCTGGGATTACAGACGTGAGCCACCGCGCCCGGCTGAAGCGTGAAGTTTTAAGCCATTGCTAGTTAATTTATTATTCCATCCACAACTGTTTAGCCTATCTCCTCAAGGAAGAATGGTCCAATGTTTACAGACTAGCACTGAGAGGGGTTGCCCTGCACCCAAATCTAGATTCTGCCACTGGCAGCATCATCTGTGATCCTGGAATAAGACATTTAACATGAGAGCATCCGTTTCCTGATCTTTGTATAACAAGGGGTTGTTGTAATGATGTGATCAGTGAGACACACAGGTCTCTGCACTTCAAAGAATAATCACCTAAAGATTACAACATTGTGACATCCTCTAGCTATACTAGTATGATGGTATAATAGAGAAGCAAAATCACCTGAATGTTATTTTGCCTCAATTATTTTCATAATGGAAAATGATCATCTAATTGGAAAAAACAGAGTCACATTTTTAAAGGAGGGTTAACTTCTAATGTAGTTAAATGGCTCTTTTTTTCTGAAACACTAGGAATTTTTCCTAAGGGAATCAAAGCAACAAAGTCTGAAGCTTCAGTGATTAGGCATTTGGGGACAAAAAGTATAGTATGATGGAGACATTTAGGAGAGTGTGTCCTTTGTGAGTGCAAAGTTTTAAGTCAGTAACTGCCTGTTCAATTCATGTGATGTGATTCCATTTGATGTGGATGCCTGTATGTGCATTTAGGGAAATAAGACTGTTTATTTATGATTTAATACCACCATGTTTTACCCATACAATCTAAGGTACCCTAGACTCTCCCTGGAGCTTATCTGTAAAACAAAATATATGTTCTTTCTATCTCATGGATTGTTTATTGAAAAATAAAATTTAATACTGTATATAAAATTGTTTTAAAAATGTATAAAGCACTATCTCTGCACACATACAACCATGGGATGATCGTAACAATGATCCAGAGCTCAAAAAGCAGAGAACATTTAGCCAAATATTATCCCTTTGTATGTGAAAGTTTAAAAATTAAAAAGTAAAAAAGAATCATAGAAAAGATAAAAATAGATTACAAATTGGCATTAAACTTAAAATTCTGCTTATTAATGATCTTTCATATATAAAATATAAATTCTTGAGATTTTCTACCTTACCTGTTATGAGCTGAATGTTTGTCTTCTCCACCCCAAATGATTCGCATGTTAAAGACCTAATTCCCAGTGTGACGGTATTTGGAGATGGTAGCATTAGGAAGTAATTAGGTCATGGCAGATAGAACCCTCATCAAGGTATTACTAAAAAAATTAAATTTTAATTAAAAAGGTATTACTAAACTGTAAATATCACTATTAATTCAGATACCATCATAATTCACATACAAGCATCTTGTGAATTTAAAGTTTATGTCCTGTCACTTTGGGCTGCTTCCTCTGCTACATAGCTTTCCTTAGCAAGTTCCTATTCAATAAGACAAATTATATAAACTCTCATATTGAATGGAAACTCGCTAAGAATAATTGACATGTTAAATGGGAAATAGCTAAGGAAAATAACATTTACTGGGAAGCTCCTCTGTGCCAGGGAAACCTGACACATGTGATTCATTGACCTCATGGCTATCCTTAGGCATCAGAGAATTCCTTGGTTCCTGGGGTCATGCCCGTGTTCACATGGCTAGTGAGAATGAAATCAGAAAATGCAGATGCCACTGGATAATTGATTTGGGATGATTCTGAGCCTTTGAATTTTTCTATCCTGGAGATTAGGAATCAGGAATGCTCTGTGTAACACACCTTCACAAAGGGTCTCTCTCTTTTTTTTTTTTTTTTTTTTTTTTTGAGACAGAGTCTCACTGTGTCACCCAGGCTGGAGTGAGTGGCACAATCTTGGCTCACTGCAGCCTCCACCTCCCAGGTTCAAGTAATTCTCGTGCCTCAGCCTCCCAAGTAGCTGAGATTACAGGTGCACACCACCACGCCCAGCTAATTTTTGTATTTTTAGTAGAGATGGGGTTTCACCATGTTAGCCAGGCTGGTCTCAAACTCCTGACCTCAAGTGATCCACTCACCTGGGCCTCCGAAAATGCTAGGATTACAAGAATGAGCCACCATGCCAGAGCCCAAAGGTCTCTTTAAGATCGATTTTTAATTATTAAAACCCAAATGTGTTAAGCTTCATTGCTTTGCCTTTTTGAAGACTTTGAATGTAGCAAATATCTTTCCAATGAGCAAAAGACAGTTCCATTTTTATTTTTTTATCACTGTAGTTGATTACCTGCAGAAACACAGGCTGAATTAATTATTAAGTATTTCACTTGTTCCAGGAACTCTTTCTTGGTAGATCGTTAGAGAAGTAACTATGACACTCTGATGCTCAACTGTGTAAATGTACATTTACCCTGACTCTTTTGTGTCCCACAATATCCAACATTTTAACAAAGAACATTATCTGCTTACTTTATTAATATACATTTTCTTCCCATGAACACTTCCAGAAACCAGCTGCTGCCCAAATAAAATTATTAAGTCCCAGCCAAATGTGTCAAATGTGATTATTTGTTAGAGACTAAGTGATAATGGTGGTATGAACTGCAGAGTCACACTTTGAAAACTGCCCAAGAAACTGTATGATGTGCAGAGAACATGTGTTTCACTAGCTATCTTTAGTTTTCAACTGTGTCTTCAGTTAACACCGTGTACTGAAGTACCACGCACTGTGCTGGTCAGAGTATATGCACTTTCTCTAATCTTCACAATCACCCTGCAGTGTAACTATCATTATCCCCATATCTAACACAATTAAACCGAGGCTCCATGAAGGTAAATGACTTGCCCAATGTATAACTCAGGTGCACTGTCCTCCACTTGCCTACCGCCTGAGTCCATTCAGGCTGCTATAACAAAAATACCTTAGACTGGGTGACTTAAACAACAAACATTTATTTCTCGCAGTTCAGGAGACTGGGAAGTCTGAGATCAAATTGCTTGTAGATTCGGTACGTAGTGAGGGCCTGCTTCCTGGTTCACAAACAGCTGTCTTCTCGCTGTGTCCTCATAGGGTAGAAAAGGGTGAAAGAGCTCTCTGGGGTCTTGTTTATAAAGGCATTAAATTTATTCAGGAGGACTCCACCCTCCTGAACTAATTATCTCCCAAAGGCTCCATACTTCCTAATACTATCACTCTGAGGGCTAAGATTTCAACCTATGAATTTTGGGAGGAACTACAGAAGGCAATCATCTATCAATCTTACCTTACATACTTGAAAGAGGCATTTTTAATTGAAGAAGATAGGAGTGGGAGCACATAAGGGGGGCGGATAAAAGAGGGAGTGACGTGCTGCAGAGAATAGAGCCCATATATAGGAATATGTCCAAGGCATGTGCTCAACATTACAAGATCAAGAAATAAAATGACGTGTCATTGGGTAGAAGCTGGGTTTTGATAGATGATTTGGATATGTGCTTTCTTTTTTCTTACTCTTATTACTTAATTATGTGGGCTAGGAAGCAAGTTCAAAAATAATAGCTAAAACCTTGTGGGTACTCTTAAAAATCAATTTACATAATGTAAATAAACTGCTGATCAATTCATATGGTAACATAAAATTTTAACTTTAAAAAAGGACTAATTTTACAAAAATATTTCATCTTCAGTCAAAGCCTATTTGATGAAAATCACACACTTGCCAACCCAGATGTTATTTATATATAAAAACACACATAAAAGTGCAACAGTAGGTATTTTAATTTAAATAGGAACTATTTTGTAACCTATAACAATGTGGATAAGAAAGTTCCTTCTCAAGTTTCCCTGGTTCGTTTCCTTTGTAATACTTTGTAAAGTGCTAGTTTACATTTAAAAAGCCTAGGATTTCAACCAATACAGTTTAACACTATAGTATCTTGGCAAAAATGCTATCATTACTGACTGAAAAAACACAGAAATAACATGAGGCTAAATGTTAATGGTATGGTAAACTGGCATGCTGTTACACTGTGTGAAATGGCAGTGAAGCATTTATTAATTTCTTTTAGAATTGTTAATGCCTAAATAAAAGGCCATGCCCGGGTTACCTGATGGGCATTTATTATGTGTGTGTGGGAAAGAAAGGAAAGTTTGAAACCTATTTGGGCTTCATGGAGAGCTAGAAAACTCTTCCCTATTCATGAGAGGATGGGAACTCGGAATGCTAAAGAAGTGCTGGAGACATAGGCAGTTTGTCTTCCTCTCCGGAGCCAACTCTCTCTTACTCCCTGCTCTGCTGAGCACACCACTCTCATGACCCAGCTTCCCTGTCAGTTCCTCCCTCTAGTCTCTGGTTATACACACAGAACCTGCTTCTACTGCCTTCTCTGGAAATCAAAATGACCAAGAAAGAGAATCTGATTGGATTCATAGGCATCATCTGACATGGGGCCTTTCTGTTCAAATCACATCACGTCACCTCACAGGCTGCTGGGCTCTGGTACATCTAGACTATGCAGAGTTGCTTTGGGGGTAAGAAAGTGTTGGATCACACAGAAGAAACTGCTTCTGGCCACTTTATTCTAAAGGGAAAACAACCATGTCAAGTTCCTTGCCTTGCCTCTAGTTCAACTATAAAAAGAAATGTTAGCAGAGTCAAAAATGAGTAAAGATAGGTCGCTGCCTTCACAGAGCAGACAGTTTCAAATTATTAATAATGGGCTTTGAGTGGAATGACATTTAGGTGTCTTCACAAGAGTTTTACATTGTCCTTCTATCTTAGCTAATAGAGCCTTCTTCTCTGAGCTATACAGCATGTTCCCTTCTCAGGGTACTTGAAATTAAGTGTTCAAGCTAAACTTTCTTCTCCTTGAGGTTCACGGGGGGGATTCATTATTTACAAAGAGACTGCATCAAGTTTACATGTTAAAAAGAAAACATCTTGGTCTCAGATGGCTTATAAAATAGACACTAGAAACCAAAGATTTTTGCAACCAATGTAACTCTCTGAAATTAAAAAAGTAAAAACAAATCTCATCTCTAAATTCACTTAAATATCCTTCAAATAAATAATTTTTGTCATGTTGCTAATTAAATATTCTCTGAGAATGTTTACCTGTGTCAACAAAATAGACCTCATCAGTCTTCACCTCACATCTTATGATTATTTTACATCCAGTGCCACCACTAAACTGCAAGCTCCTCGAGGCTAGGAGTGGCGTCTTTCGTCTTTGCAGCACCTGATCTAGCCAAGAATACGTGTTCAATGCACGTTTTTTGATTGAATGAGTGAAGGTCTTTCCTGGATTTAGTTGCTCTTAAAAATAAATGTCATTTGGGCCAGGCGTGGTGGCTCACGCTTGTAATTCCAGCACTTTGTGGGGCTGAGGCAGGCAGATCACCTAAGGTCAGGAGTTTGAGACCAGCCTGGCCAAAATGGCGAAACCCCATCTCTACTAAAAAAATACAAAACTTAGCCAGGCATGGTTGAGGGTGCCTGTAATCCCAGCTACTCAGGAGGCTGAGGCAGGAGAATCGCTTGAACCAGGGAGGTGGAGGTTGCAGTGAGCCGAGATCATGCCATTGTACTCCAGCTGGGCGACAAGAATGAAACTCTGTCTCAAAATAAATAAATAAATAAATGCTGTTTGAATTCTAAACAGTAATCGATGTGCATTTAGGCAATTAGATTTCAAACAAGTGCTGAACCAAAGATGACCTTCACAGGAGCAATCATTGAGGAGTAGAAGGCAGACTGCAATGAGTAAGCAGAGTTAATGTGAGGTAGCAGTGAATGTGGTGTACAACTTCTCAAAGTTCTATAATAGAGTAACTAAAACAGAAGTTAAAGGCATAGGAAAAATAAGGGGTACTTTTTGGATAAAGAGTCAGCCAAAGACAGGAGAGTGATGGATCAAGAGTAAAAAAGAACCATCAGAAATGGCAGTATATTCTCTTTCACTTGTCTGTCTTCTAAATTTAGAACAGTTGGTACTTTGAATTGAAGAAATGTGAAAGTATTTTGATAGTCAAAAAGAAAAAAGGCAAAAAAGACCCTCCCACTTAATGTCATTAAAATCAAAGTCTTTAAGGTGGGGCTATTCCTATATGCAGTATAGTCACTTATTTTTACAAACAGCCTTGAATCTACTATTTCAATGATATAGGGACAAAAATACATAAAGCATATGAAGTGTATTCGCTTTCAAATAAAAAGCTTTTAGTGCTACTTTCATTTGGAAAAAAGCGAATTATATTCTGGAATAGAATATATTAAACTATTTCTAACTTAAACCTCCACCTCAAAACTACAAATTCTGAGATGTAACAAAGTATTGTCAAAGAATAACATAGAAGACATTTAGGGCTCAGATAAAGATGTTTGGGATTGAGCTCCCTTAGTCCCAGTGGTCCTTCCAGAGTTTCCTCTGCTCCAGATTAAAATGTGGAAATTTTAGAATTACGTACTTCACAGCCCTCTAGTGGCCACTGCTCACCACTGCAATTTAATTTTGGATCATCTTGACTCCACCAATCTCCCTACAAATACCCTCTTCCTCCAACCATATGAGCAGGGACAATTGTTACAGCACCTTGCTAAGTGCCATATAAGAGCAGACAGTGTCCTAAAGGTGAGAATTAATCAAGTTAAAAATTTCCTCCACCCTGGCACACATATTTTGGTAAATCTGAAATTTTTTCAATGCAACAAGCAGCAAATGACAATCAGGGAAGGCCAAATTCAAGACAACTAGCTCCGAGGATGCACTAAGGGACATTACTACAGCAATATTATCTCTTCATAGCTTTTATTTTTCAGTTTAACAAACCAAAAAATATATATATTTACAAAAAGAAAAAAATTGTTTCAATAGGTGAAAACATCAGAAACAATTCCTAGGCCAGCAACTACTCATTTACTCATATATCTCACTTTATGGCTTAACTGTTTCAAGACACTTCACTTGGCTCTCTACTTATTTTTCTTCTCTTTTGTTTTAGCCAAAGACATCAGAATACATGTTATAGAACATAAGTTTTCATTTATTTATTTATTTATTTATTTGAGATGGGGTCTCACTCTGTCACCCATGCTGGAGTGCAGTGGTGTGAGCTTTGCTCACTGCAGCCTCCACATCCCAAGCTCAAGCGATCCTCCCACCTCAGCCTCTCGAGTAGCTGGACCTACAGGCATGTGCGATCACGCCTGGCTAATTTTTTGTATTTTTGGTGGAGATGGGGTTTTGCCATGTTGCCCAGACTGGTTTCGAACTCCTGAGCTCAGGCGATCCACCTGCCTCAGCCTCCCAAAGTGCTGGGATTACAGGCATGAGCCACCGCGCCCAGCCAGAACATGTTTTCTTTTGGGTATAAATTGTGGATGGGAACATTGTTCCTAATTTCATCATTAATACAATTCTTTGTGTACTCTTTTCCTTTATGTACCTATAATGGACAAAAGTTGTAACTACTGCCTAGAGTAAGCATTTTCCCTGCATTTCAAATATCTTTTTTAGTTGACATGCCCTAGTTTATACAACCACTCCCTCTTATTATATTAGGTATTTGTTTGTAGTGTTTTGCTACTACAAATAGTACATTACTTAACAATTCTAAAAATGTACCTACTTGTGAACATTTTAATTAAGTGAATGCCAAAAAGCTGATCAAGCTTAGGGTATATTATTACAAAGTATACTGGACAAGATAACTACTTATATGTCCTAACACACACTTCCATGGCCTAGAATAGACTTAAACTGTAATAAACTTGCCCAAAACCAAGGTCCCATCCATCCCAGGATGATGAGGCTTGACCAAGCATCCTTTCTGGAAAATATTCTTTAATCTTTCAAATGACAATCTCTTAAATCAATCAAGTGATGTATTACATGGGATAATCTAACAGTGCTTATCACATATAAACACTTAATAAATGTCAACTACTCATGACTGTAATCCCAGCACCTTGGGAGGCCGAGGCGGGTCAATCACAAGCTTAGGAATTTGAGACTAGTCTGGCCAACATGGTGAAACCCCATCTCTACTAAAAATACAAAAAATTAGCTGAGAGTAGTGGCGGGCGCCTGTAATCCCAGCTATTCGGGAGGCTGAGGCAGGAGAATCACTTGAACCTGGGAGGCGGAGGTTGCAGTGAGCCGAGATCGCGCCACTGCACTCCAGCCCAGGCGACAAGAGTGAGACTCCGTCTCAATCAATCAATCAATCAATGTCAACTATTGAGATTTTCCATCTTGCATTTCTTCAACATTAGTGGTGAACCAAAAAGGAAACAAGTAAGCAAAGTTTGGAAGCAAAACTGACATCTTGTCCTGCCCCATTAGGAGTATGCATATCACAACACACAGTGAGTGGCAAAAAACTAATACTTTGCAACCTATGATGACTCAGAGAGTCATCTCATCCAGTGAAAGTCCCCTAAATCAATTGAACTTTAAGCATTTCCTGAAAGTTACTGCAACCCTAACAAACAATGTTATGCCTGACCACAATCTCTACAGATATACCATAAAAGTACTATAAGCTTGGTCATGTTGGGAGGAAAACATTTCATCTGTCAACTTATATCTGAGTGGTCTAGGTCCTGTGAATTATTTGAAAATACATTAACAGGAGAAAAGTTTATTCTCCATGCCTGAGGGAGCGCCCTGTAAGGAGTCACTTCCCAAACAGCCAGTGGTAAGGGTTTATATACCAACTGAGGCTTCAGTGAGAAAGTATAAAAGGTTCTGATAAGACTCATTTACACAACTTTATTTTTTAATGTCACGTTTGTAAACATCTGTCACCTCGCTGTCTGGAAACTCCCTCAGAAGGAGTTGATGATAGCAGAACTCTTGGACAGCTCTGCTTTCAGTCAGATAAGGCTGCTTTCTGCAGCAATTGTTTGTTCAAATGTTTTCAGTTTAAAGTAATCTTTATGCCTTTCTGGTGGTTATATGGTTTGGATATTGGATATTTGTCCCCTCCAAATGTCATGTTGAAATACGATCCCCAAGTTGGAGGTGGGGCCTACTGGGAAGTGTTTGGGTGATGAGGCAGATCCCTCATGAATGGCTTAGTGCCATCCTCATGGTGATGAGTGAGCTCTGGCTCTGGTACTTCACATGAGAGCTGGTTGTTTAAAGAGCCTGGCCCCCCCGACCCTCTCTCTTGCTCCCTCTCTCACCATGTAAGATGCATGCTCCCCCTTCACCTTCAGCTATGATTGTAAGCTCCCTGAAGCCCTCACCAGAAGCTGAGCACATGCTGATGCCATGCCTATACACCCTGCAGAACTGTGAGCCAATTAAGCCTCTTTTCTTTATAAATTTCCCAGCCTCCAGGTATCTCTTCATAGCAATACAAATGAACTAACACAGGCGGGTATAAATTGGGGATAGGAGGTGGGTTGTTAGTTCCTTCATTTCCCCCATTTGAAACTTCACATGAAGTTTCACAAAGAGTTGGATTATTTCCTATGTAGAAAAGACTTATATTAGGTGTTGGGAGGTAAGATCTGCAAAATGAAAGAAGAACATAGATTACGACAGAGAAAAATCTGAACACACTGGTCCATATTCTGTTGAACCAATCTCCCAGTCGTGGGAATAGGTCAGTTCAGTTAATTGGACTATGCCTTATTTACCTAACGTAAAATGTTGACCTTTCTTTTCTTTTTTTTTTTTTTTTTTTGAGATGGAGTCTCATTCTGTCGCCCAGGCTGGGGTGCAGTGGTGTGATCTCTGTTCACTGCAAGCTCCGCCTCCCAGGTTCACGCCATTCTCCTGCCTCAGCCTCCCAAGTAGCTGGGACTACAGGCACCCGCCACCGTGCCTGGCTAAATTTTTTGTATTTTTAGTAGAGATGGGGTTTCACCATGTTAGCCAGGATGGTCTCAATCTCCTGACCTCGTGATCCGCCCGCCTCGGCCTCCCAAAGTGCTGTGATTACAGGTGTGAGCCACCGTGCCAGCCAACCTTTCTTTTTAAATGATATAGATTAGACACAATTTTTCCTTTCTAATTTACATAGAAGTAGCATTGTTGCCAGTGATTGTACAAGCTCCTCTCTGTTGGGCAATCAGCATATCTAGGACACAATTTTGGAGTACAACAGAGGCTACACTGCTAACTTGTAAATGGCAGGCTTCCTAGTCTGTATAGTGGCACCAGATGCTTGTTCATTACTTTGGAATGCTTAGGATTGTTCTTTCTACATCATACATTGCCAGGCTTTGGAAAAGCATTCTCATTACTGAGAACTTAGGGTTGCGGTACATAAGTGGGTTGTCTATGATGTCTCATCAGGTGCATCTACATGGCATTAATTTATATATAAAAGAACCCCAGTTGTAATGTGGCTAGCATTCAAAGTGGGATATCTGGTAAGGGAAGGCACCAGATATCCAAGTTCACATTTCTCTGACCACTTAGGTGGGAACCTTTTATATATCTTTTTTTAATACAAAAATGAGACCAGGCCAGGCACAGTGGCTCACGCTTGTAATCCCAGCACTTTGGGAGGCCAAGGCTGGCAGATCACTTGAGGTCAAGAGTTTGAGACCAGCCTGGCAAACATGGAGAAATCCTGTCTCTACTAAAACTACAAAAATAAGCTGGGCATGGTGGTGGGCACCTGTACTCCCAGCTACTCGGGAGGCTGAGGCAGGAGAATCGCTTGAACCAGGAGGTGGAGGCTGCAATGAGCTGAGATTGTGCCACTGTGCTCCAGCCTGGGTAACAGAGTGAGATTCCTTCTAAAAAAAAAAAAAAAAAAAAAAAAAAAAGAAACCAGTGTTGTTTATAGACAAGGTCATAGTGGGGGAACCTGTGAATAACCAAGTTGGAATTCTGTGTCTTTCACAATCCTTATCATCAATCATGTTGGCACCTGCACGTCTTCACTTCCAATGTGCTTCTGTTAGGCTATGAGGGTAAAACAGGTTGTGAAACACCTGGCAGAGAAACCCTTAATTTAGCCTTGGTTACTATAGAAATGTACTTTATTTATTGACCAAGTTAAGGTCCATCCATCAAACTGTAGTCATGGGTGCTGGTCAAGCCAACTAGGGGAACACTTGAGCTATTCTATATCCCACTACTTTTTCCTACAAACCAGGAATATTATCCTGTAATCTGACATTGACTCACATTGAAATACTTAGTTATAATCCAAGTAACAATGACAGTGGAGGGTTGTTTAGTGCCGTCTGTGAAGCCAAATCACAGAATTTGATTGCAATACATTTTTGAAATGTTACCTAGAAAAGGTCCAGTACTGTATTTATTTTCAATGTGGAGAGATTTCCTTCCAATAGTCTTACTTAGGTAAAGCACTGACCCTGAGCTTCCATGGAGGCTTCCCAGTGCCAAATTAATCTACCAGAGAAGGAGACAGAGTGACTCCTCTGCTCATGGATACCATATGCTTTTATATATCCATTGTCCAGAATGGGTTCACCAGGTATATTTACATTGGTAGGAACAAAAACTCTTCTGCATTATGTAGATGTTAACCTAACCAGTAACCAGATTAACTATTTAAGGTGGCCAGGGTTTGAAAGATTGGAACAAGCAGGTGTTGGGGTAGTGCCAGAATTGTCAAAAAACAAAAAACAAAAACAAAAACAAAAAAAAACCAGTTAAGAGTTAGTTGAGGCAAGATCCACTTTGAAAGGGATACCAATGTAGAGGAACAGCATGGAGAACAGAGAGGTGAATGGTGGGGCAGTATAAGAATACTTGCTTTGTCAATTAGGATGGCAGCTAAGTCTGTTGCATATAAGCATGGAGGAATGCCTGATGCTAATTAACATGAGAAAGGTACTGTGGGACATATCTAGGTTGACATGAG
The DNA here is from genome assembly GCF_028885625.2 of Pongo pygmaeus. Taxonomy (NCBI): domain Eukaryota; kingdom Metazoa; phylum Chordata; class Mammalia; order Primates; family Hominidae; genus Pongo; species Pongo pygmaeus. Next base: position 108,735,097 of record NC_072384.2, on the reverse strand, counting down.
AAATATGTTATGGGACAAAAAGATTGTCCTAAGATACCCACAACAATCCCATCATTTTCACAGTAATATAGGTAAAAAGGATTGTCAAAGTTGGGTAGTCGAAGGGCTGGGGTGTGGACAATGCTTCCAAGGAGGCTGGTGCCTCAGAGTACCAGGTAAAGTGCTCTGTGGTTGTATCTAAGAGGACAGCATATAAAGGTTAGACATGGGCAGAAAAATTGGGAATCCATTGGCAATAGCCAGTTGCTCCTAAAAATTCACGTAATTGTTTATCTTTGAGAGATAATGAATAAAATTGATTCAAGGCATTTTGGGACGAGTTTTTGAGTACCCTAAAATATTTTATGGCCTAAGGAGGTAACAATTTTTTGTACCCGTTGGCATTTGGACCTGGAAGATTTATAACCTTAGTCAGTCAGTGCCTTCAGGTGGGTAAGGGAGTCCAGAAGAGCACCCTGTTTGCTTTGGTTGCAAAGTAGGAGGTCATCAACATATTGGAAACAAAGGGAACCTTGAGTGATTGTCATAGAGTCTAATTTGACTTTGAGAACTTAGAAAAATATTGAGAGGTATTCACAATATCCTGGAAGTATGCAAGTCCATGTTAACTGTTTCTTCTTAAATTTGAGGCTGGGCACAGTGGCTCATGCCTGTAATCCTAGCACTTTGGGAGGCCAAGGCAGGCAGATCACCTGAGGTCAGGAGTTCAAGATCAGCCTGGCCAATATGGTGAAAACCCATCTCTACTAAAAACACAAAAATTAGCCAGAAATCGCTCGAATCTGGGAGGCGGAGGTTGCAGTGAGCCGAGATTGTGCCACTGCACTTCAGCCTGGGTGACAGTGACTCTGTCTCAAAAAAAAAAAAAAAGAAAGAGAAAAAAATAAAAACTTTAGCTGAATTAAATTTGAAGGAGTGAGGCCAGGCGCAGTGGCTCACACCTGTAATCTCAGCACTTTGGGAGGCTGAGGTCAGGAGTTCGAGATCAGCCTGGCCAACATGGTGAAACCCTGTCTCTACTAAAAATATAAAAATTAGCTGGGCGTGGTGGCACGTGCCTGTAATCTCAGCTACTCAGGAGGCTGAGGCAGGATAATCGCTTGAACCCAGGAGGCAGAGGCTGCAGTGAGCAGAGACTGCACCATTGCACTCCAACTTGGGCAACAAGGGTGAAACTCCGTCTCAAAAAAAAAAAAATTAAAGAAGTTTAATTGAGCCGTGAATGATTCACAAATCAGGCAGCCTCCTGAGCCAGAATAGGCTCTGAGACTCCAGCACAGCCACGCTGTGGAAGATGATTTATGGACAGAAAAAGGAAAGTGACATACAGAAAACAGAAGTGAGGTACAGAAACAGTTGGCTTGGTTACAGCTGAGCATTTGCCTTATTTGAATACAGTTCAAACAGTTGGCTATATTTGATTGGCCAAAACTTGGTAAATGGCACAAGTGTAAGCTACAGTCTGGTTATATCTCCACTTGTTACAGTTCACGATGTACAGAAAAGCCTTTAGGCCGAACTTAAAATATGTAAGAAAGCAGCTTTAGGCTAAACTTTATTTAACAAGAGGAAGTGTACAATGTAAAAGGTACAATGGTATCAAGAAGAAAGCTGAGCAGAAGTCCTTACCTCAATGCAGTACAGCACATTAACAGAATAAACCAGGCTGCACCAGCAGGGATTGAGGTAAGGATGATGGCTGGGCTAAGAATTATGGGATGGTGAGGAATGACATAGGAGTTTATGGCTATTAGATCTTATACAAATTGAAAAGTATGATTACCTCCTGAATCAAATTTCCCTTCTTTCTTTACTAGCAAGACAAGGGTATTGCAAGGTGAGAAGGTAAAAATAAGGTCACCCCATTATAAAAGGGGGGCCTATTATAGGTTCAATTCCTAATTCTGCATCTCCAGATAGGAGGTACTGAGCTACAGATAAGAAAGGATTATAAGAGAAGACTATGCACTATACCAAAAAACTGGATGACCTATAAGAAATGGATAAATTTCTAGAAACACCAAACCTGCCAAGACTGAATCATGAAGAAATAGAAGATATAAACAGACCAATAACTAGTAAGGAAATTGAGTTGGTAATTAAAAACCTCCCAACAAAGAAAAGCCCAGTACTAGAAGACTTCACTGAAGAATTCTACCAAATATTGAAGAATTAACACTGGCCAGATGTGGTGGCTCATGCCTGTAATCCCAGAACTTTGGGAGACTGAGGTGAGAGGTTCACTTGAGCCTAGGAGTCTGAGACCAGCCTGGGCAACATAGCAAGACCTTGTCTCTTGCTATGAGACCAAAAAAAAATATATATATATATATATTTATATTTATATATATTTATATATTACATTATATATATATATATATAAAAAAATTAGCTGTGCATGGTGGCACATCCTTATAGTCCCAGCTACTCAGGAGGCTGAAGCAGAATTGCTTGAGCCCAGGAGTTAGAGGCTGCAGTGAGCTATGATTGTGCCGCTGCACTCCAGCCTGGGTGACAGTGAGACCCTGTCTCCAAAGAAAAAAAAAAAAAAGAATTTACATCAATCCCCCAAAAACTGAAGAGAAAGGAATACTTCCAAGGTCATTCTTTGAGGGGCAGCATTAGTGTGATATCAAAGCTAGGCAAAAATACAAGAACAAATAATTACCCAATATGTCTGATGAATGTAGTCAAAAAAATACTAGCAAAATTTTTTTGCACACTCAAACAGCACACTCAAAAGATCATTCACCATGATCAAGTGGGATTTATCCCTGGGATGCAAGGATGGTTCAACATATGAAAATCAATGCAGTACACCACATTTACAGAATAAAGGACAAAACCCACATGACCATCTCCACTGATGCAGGAAAAGCATTTGGCAAAATTCAATATCCTTTCACACACACAAAAAAAAAAAAGAAAGAAAAGAAAAAAAACACTCAAAAGTGGAAAGAGAAGGAAATTAACTGCACATAATAAAGGTTGTTTGGGAAAAGTCCACAGCTAATGGCATACTCAGTGAAAAACTGGAAGCTTTTCCTCTAAGATTAAGAACAAGGCAAAAATGTCTGTTCTGGACACTTCTATTCAACAAAGTATTGGAACTCCAGTCCAAAGCAATTAGACAAGAAAAAGCAATAAAAGGCATCCAAATTGGGAAGAAAGAAGTAAAAATTTCTCTGTTTGTAGATGGCATGATCTTATATGCAGAAAATACTAAAGATTCCACCAAAAAAAAAAACAGGTTAAAACAAATTTAAAAATTCAGTAAAGTTACCAGATACAAAATCAACACACACAAAAAAAATCAGTTACATTTCTATACACAAATAGTGAAAGCATCTGAAAAAATTAAGAAAATGATTCCCGTTGCAATGGCATCAAAAAGAAAACAATTCTTAGAAATTGACTAAGGAAGTAAAAACTTATATAATGAAAACTATAAAACATTACTGAAAGAAATCAAAGAAGAGATAAATAAATAGAAACATCTCATGTTCATGGATTAGACTTAATATTATTAAGATGTTAATACCACTCAAAACAGTCTACAGATTCAATTCAATCCTTATCAAAATTCCAATAGCATTTGTTGCAGAAATAGAAGAATTCATCCTAAAATTGATATGGAATCTCAAAGGGCCCTAAGAGTCAAATTGAAAAAGAAGAATAAAACAGTGTGGTACTGGAATAAAGACAGATATACAAATCAATAGAATAGAATAAAGAGCCCAGAAATAAACCCGTGTACATATGGCCAACTGACCTCCAAGAAGAGCTCCAACAGCACTAAATGGGAAAAGGACAGTCTGGTCAACAAATGATGCTGGGAAAACTGGATATTTACATGCAAAACAATGCAGTTGGACTTGTTTCTTACACCACATAAAAAAATTAACTCAAAATGGACTAAAGACTTAAACCAAAGACCCAAAGCAATAAAACTTCTAGAAGAAAACATAGAAGAAAATCTTCAGGACATTGAATGTGCATATGACACATTCCACATTCTTGGATATGACACCAAAATCACAGGCAACCAAAAAAAATGGACAAATGGGACTGCATCAAACATAAAAACTTTTGCTCATTGAAGGACACAATAGTGAAAAGGCAACCTACAGAATGAGGGAAAATGTTTTGCAAATCATATTTGATAAGATGTTAGCATCCATAATATATAAAGAACTCCTACAATTCAACAACAAAATAATCAAATTACTCTATTTTTTAATATGGACAAAGCAACAAAAACAAAAATTGACAAGTAGTACCTAACTAAACTAAAGAGCTTCTGCATAGCAAAAGAAACTATCAACAGAGTAAACAACCTAAGGAATGGGAGAAAATATTCACAAACTATGCATCTGACAAAGGTCTAATATCCAGAATCTACATGAAACTTAAATTAACAAGCAAAAACAAACAAGCCCATTAAAAAGTGGGCAAATGACAGGAGCAGACACTTCTCCAAAGAAGACACATGCGGCCAACAAGCATTTGAAAAAATGCTCTACATCACTAATCATCAGACAAATGCAAGTCAAAACCACAGAGAGATACGATCTCATATGAGTCAGAATGGCTATCATTAAAAAGTCAAAAAATAACAGATGTTAGTAAGGTTGTGGAGAAAAGGAAACACTTGGACACTGCTGGTGGGAATGTAAGTTAGTTCAGCCACTGGGGAAAGAGGTTTAGAGATTTCTTAAAGAGCTTAAAAGTGAATTAATCATTCCACCTAGCAACCCCATTACTGGGTATATACCCAAAGAAATGTAAATTGTGCTGCCACAAAGACACATGCACACATATGTTCATCATGGCACTATTCACAATATCAAAGACATGGAATCAACCTAGATGCCCATCAGCAGTGGACTGGATAAAGAAAATGTGGTACATATACACCACAGCTATAAAGAAGAACGAAATCATGTCCTTTGCAGCAGCATGGATGCTGCTGGAGGCCATCATTCTAAGCAAGTTAATGCAAGAACAGAAAACCAAATACCACATTTTCTCACTTATAAGTGGGAGCTAAACATTGACTACACACGGATGCTAAGAAGGGAACAATAAACACTGGGGCCTACTTCAAGGTGGAGGGTGGGAGAAGGGGGAGGGTCAAAAAACTACCTATCAGGTACTATGCTCATTTACCTAGGCAACCAAATAATCCGTACACCAAACCCCCATGACACACAGTTTATCCATGTAACAAACCTGCACATGTACCCCCAAACCTAAAATAAAAGTTGGAAGGAAAAAAAATAGACAAAAGACTTGAATAGACATTTTTTCCAAAGATGATATATAAATGACCAACAAGCATATGGAAGGATGCTCAACACCAGCAATCATCAGAGATGTGCAAATCAGAACCACAGTGAAATGTCACCTCACACCCATTAGGACAGCCATTAAACACACACACACACAACACTAATAAGTGTTGGTACGGATGTAGAGAAATTGAAACCCTGTGCACTCTTGGTGAGATTATAAAATGGTGCAACCACTATGGAAAACAGTATGGAATTTCCTCAAAAAATTAAAAGTAGAACCACCAAATCATCCAGCAATCCACTTCTGGGTATTTACCCAAAAGAACTCAAAGCAGAGTCTCAAAGAAGTATTTGCATACCCATGGTTACAGCAGCATTACTCACGATGGCCAAAAGGTGGAAGCAACCTGTATCAGTCAGAATTCTCCAAAGAAACAGACATATATATGATATCTATGCATCTATGATATAGATATATCTATATCGATATCATGAGACATCTATATATAGATGATTAGATATATAGAGATGATATAGATACATAGATACCATATATGAGACATCTACATATAGAGACATTGATATATATATGAGACATCTATTTATCTATGGGATTGATATATAGATATCATATCTATATGAAATATAGATACATAACAGGAGATTTATTATGGGAATTAGCTCACATGATTATGGAGGTCAAGAAGTCCCACAATATTCCGTATGCAAGCTAGAGAACTAGGAAAGTTCATGCTGTAATTCAGTTCAAGTCCAAAGGCCTGAGAATCAGGGAAACATACAGTGAAGTATGTTCACTGAGTCCGAAAGCCTAAGAACCAGGGAAGCCACTGGTATGACTTCTGGAGTCTGAAGGCCTGAGAACCAGAAGCTCTGATGTCTGATGGCAGAAGATGGATGTCCCAGCTCAAGGGCACAGGGGTGGTGGGGAGATAACTGGTCCTTTCTCCACCTTTTTGTTTTGTTCTAGCCCATCCACATTGATGAGGGCAGATCTTTATTCAGCCTGCCAATTCAAATGCTAATCTCTTCTGGAAACAGCCTCACTAACATACCCAGAAATAATGTTTTACCAGCTGTCTGGGCAACCCTTTGCCCCGTCAAGTTGACACATAATTAAACATCACACAACTCAAACATTTGAAGAAAAATGGATGGATAAACAAAATGTGGCATATACATACAAACGAATAGTCTTCATCCTTTTTTTTAAAAAAAAAAAAAAAAAAAAGGAAATCCTGACACGTGCTACAACATGAATGAACCTTAAGAAATCATGCTAAGTGATGTAACCAAGCAAGAAAAGACAAATACTTATGAACCCCTTTATATGAGGTAATACAAGTAGTCAAATTCATAGAAACAAACAGTAGTTACCTGGAGCTTGGGAGTAGGGGGAAAGAGGAGTTATTTAGTTTTGCAAAATGAAAAAGTTGTGGAGATCTGTTTCACAACAACACAATTATACTTAACACTACCGGATTTTACAATTAAAAAATGGTTAAGATGGTAAAATTGCATTATGCATTTTTTACTTCAAAAAACCAGAGCACTGGTTGGGTGCGTCCTGCCCAGAGTCTGCAGCTGGGGTACTCTGAAAAGGAGAGCAACTACAGCCTCCCACAGCTGACTGCAGGAACCCATTACTGCCAAACCTGGAGCAAGGGCCGCACCCGGATGGCCACCATCTGCCTCAACAACCACGAAGCTGTAAGAGTGGGGCCAAGTGGGCCAAGGTGCCCGAGCTCAAGGAGCACAACGGGCAGGTAACAGGCATCAACTGGGCCTCCAAGAGTAACCTCATCGTGACCTATGGCACAGGCCACAAGGCCTCTGTGTGGACGCTGACAGGCGGGGCGGGTAAGCCCGCAACCACTGCCTGCTGTGTGTGCTGGGCCCACAGGACAAATTTGCTGTGGGCAGCAGCTGTGTGTCATCGCCATCTGTTATTTCCAGCGGGAGAATAACTGGTGGGTGTGCAAGTACATCAAGAAGCCCATTGGCTCCACCGTCCTCAGCCTGGACTGGCATCCCAGCAACGTGCTCCTGGCTGATGCCCCCTGAGACGTCAAGCACGGGATCCTCGGTATACATCAAGTGCGTGGAGGAGCGGCCGGCACCTCCACCATGGGACTCCAACATACCCTTTGGGGTGCTGATGTCTGAGGCCAGCGGTAGGTGCGGCTGGGTGCTCGGGTTGGCTTCTCAGTCAGCGGGTGCCTCACGGCCTGGGTCAGCCACGACAGCACTGCGTGCCTGGCTGATGCCAACAAGAGGAGGGCCTTGCAACCCTGGCCCCCACCTTCACCACAGAAGGCAGCCTGGTGGCAGCAGGCGACGACTGCTTCCGGGTGCTGTTTTACCCTGGCTGTTGGTGGGTGGCTGGATGGACAAAGCCAGGTAGAGCGGGCAGCGCGGCTTGCGGCCCGCCAGACTCCAGAGCCCCAAGCGAGCGGGAGGGCGGCAGGGCCCCAGGAGCGGCCTCCACTCGCCGCACAAGCACAGTCTCAGCCAGGTCTGGCCCAGAGCCGCGGTTCTGCGCCCCAGGCACGCCCAGCGCCTGAGGGAGGACCTCAGGACCAAGTAACCTGCGAGGAGCACGCTGCCCTCATCCCAGCTGCCAGGGAAGGGGCCCCGAGGGGCTCGGGGAGGCCGCCGCTCCGGGTGTGGCGAAAGTTCCTAGGGACCAGTAGGAGACCCCGTAGGGGCTGCTCATGCAGAAGGCGGGAGAACAAGTGGGGCGCTCTTCTTACCTGTTCAAGGAACCTGTGCCTTTTTCTTGAAGAAATGCTTTCATTTATTGTAGAAAAAGAGAAAAGAAAAAGCACCATGCTGGTGACAAACTGCTTCGAAGCATAAAAAGGTCATTTTCGAGGGAAAAAAAATCATGTTTAAAAACTCTCCGTTTTTTAAAATATTAACCCAGGAATTTTATCAGATAATTTCTCTCCGACCCAAGAAACCTGTGGGTGGATAGGGACTGGAGAGCGGGCTGCCTCCCAAGCCACATCCGCTCCTCCCGCCCAGCACGAGAACGTGGAGGCAGCGACTGGGCGCCCCGCAGATCTGCCACCTCCCGGTCTCCCTGCGCAGCTGGCCACCAGCCCAGCCACCTGCCCAACCACCTCTCAGGGCACGCTCTACCCAGCCACCCTCGCCTTCCCCTGCATGAACCCAGGCAGGGGGCGGGCCTCCCGGCTTCGTGCCCACAGGTGTGAGTTCCTGTGGGAGGGAAGCCTCCCCTCACGTAGGGGACCTGAGGTCCCCCGGAGCACTGAGGCACTGGCAGCCGAGAGCCCTGCCCACCCACAAACTCAGCCAATCGCAAATGGAAGAGGGTGGGACTTCCTTTAGTGCCCTATCAGAAGAAAGAAGGGGAATGCGGCTTGCCCAATATTGGCTGAAATGAACTGTGGGTTTACCTTAAGTTACGGATTCTCCAGTGGTTAAACAACCAGGAAGAGAATGAACAGAATGAACAGAAAGTGACACTGCTAGGCCAGGTGAGGCAGAATAGTCTGGAGGCAGGGAACCTAAGGCCGATTCACACTGACTTTCTAGAACTAAATCAAAAGGAAAACCCCAACTTTCTACATCTAAGTAACAAAAGGACTGGAATACTCCGTTTGCAAGCACCCTCTTCCCTTTTCTGCATGGCAGACGGAAAATTGAAAGCATCTCTGATTGACTGCTTTCTGCAACCAGACATTGGCATGGAAGTGTAACTTTGTAACTTCACTTCAGCCTCTGATTTGTCGTTTTCCTCAACCAATCAGATGCTTGCATAGGATGTAACCTTTGTAACTTCGGCCTCTGATTGGTTGTTTTCCACAACGACACTTGCATAGGGTTTAACCTTTGTAACTTCACTTCAGCCTGATGGGTTGCTTTCTGCAACCAATTACACTGATTGCAGGGCACTAATTAATTTACACAGGGTGTACACCAACTAACCAATGGTAAATCCCTAGAGGGTATTTAAGCCCCAGAAAGTTCTGTAACGGGAGTTCTTGTGCCCCAGTGTTCCTGAGCTCCTACTCTGTGGAATGTACTTTCGTTTTCAATAAATCTCTACTTTTGTTGCTTCATTCTTTCCTTGCTTTGTGTGTTTTGTCCAATTCTTTGTTCAAAACGCCAAGAACCTGGACACCCTCCACCAGTAACACAAAGACTAGGCTTGCAGGACAAACTCCATTTCCTTTTGTTGTCAATTTCTTCAAGCAGACTCAAAACTAAGTGAAGTAGATTCTCAGTTTATTGTTAAGATTTCTTTATTTACAGTACAAGTCTCCAAAAGTTCAAGGCAGTTATCTTTTAAATAACATGTCAATCATATAAAATAGCTAGAACCAAAGTAGAGAAATATATACAATATAATACATTAAGTACTTTCAATATAGTGGCATTTTTCATATTAAATTAAAAGAGGCTACTGTGATTTACAATGTCATTTCCCTAGTTTAAAGTTCAACATGTCAAAAGACATAATGTACATTTTTTACAAAACTGACACAGCAGTATTAAAACTGCTAATGATTGTAGTTTTTACTTTTTCTATAATACACTGCACCTGTGTTACGAAACAAAACAAAACAAAACAAAAGATTGCACTAGATGGTTTGAATACTGCATAAGTCAGTATATTAACACTTGAGGAATAATGAATGGCCTGATCATTCACAACAGTTTTCACTCTTCAAGCTCAGCTAACTCCTACAGGTAATTACTTTCCTTGGCAGTTTTACACAGGATCACTGCAAATGGGTAAAATGTCATGAAGCTGATGACCACAATGCCATCACAAAAGCTGATATCGATATAACCCTACTATTTACAATACCTAATAAGAGCCAAAGCTAGAAAACCACTCACTGCTAAATCATGGAAAAAATTATAGTTTGTAGGAAATTTTGAATATTTATAAAATATTCAACAGACTACAAAAGAGCTTGCAACAGCTTGTTCTCATTATTTTTCTTAGGTCAGAATTAGAAAAAAGTAAATCCTTCCTATTTTTTAATAAGTTTTGATGGCATCAAAAAGCTTCACATTTATAAATAAGATTTTTATACAAAGCAACATGTTACTGACATAGTTTTCTCTTGCTACTATCAATTATTCTCGGGACTTATGTTGTATGTTAAGGAAAGAAGTATTAAGATTTCTTCCTTATTCCTAAATTTTCAGAGTATACTCTAGGCCTTGAAGGAAAGGAAAACAGTCATTCAATACTTAACACTGAGTAGTACAATATTTGAAATATATCTGTGATAGTGGCCTAAACAAAAGCAGCAAGGGACCAGACATATAGTTCTACCACTCAATAGAAATAGTTAAATTGTATATTTCCCCTTCATTAATACTGTTCAATTTTAAAATGAGAGATTACCTTTGCAAGGCAGCAACTATTGTTTCAGAATGTATTATACTGAAAATTTTTGCCACAAAGTTACCTACTAGACTACAGTACTTTAAAACACAGTTGTTCAAGTCATGGGCAAGGAAAACAAAATCAACAGGACAGATTATTGTCAGAAGCCATTCCTGTGGAGCATTCCTGCTATGCACATAGAATTGAAACAAAAAACAAAGAAACAACCTAATTGCACCTAGGGGGAGACACCTTGTACTTCAAGTGCTCATGACTAGGGGAGTATAGGAAATGGACAGGATAAATAACCATAAGTATCCTCACAGAAAAAATGAACAGAGACAAAACAGTGTTGGCATTTTAAATCAGATACAAAATCCATTGTTCCTAGACACGAAATAAGCTAATAATGTTCCACATTTATTTTTTTACCTCTGTACAGCTCCTTTAATAGTCTTTGATTTCAAAACTAAAATCGTCAGTGTTTTGTGTATCTTCAAAAGGCACATACACGTTTTTAAAAGGGGCCAAATGGAACTTAGCATCACATTAGTCGTAAGTCCTTGGTCAACTTGCTTCCAGTTCAAAACAAACCACATTTTTAATAAGCACCAAATACCAAACTACTGCCTTCATTCTCTAAAGCAAATTTTCCATAATGTTCCTAATTCAAGTATTCATCATACTGTGTAACTGAACTTGTCCAGATTTCTTATGATGTGAAGGTTAATGTGCTATTATTATAGGCAGTCCGAAAACAGTGAAATCCTTACAACTTTATAAATCCCTAAATTATCCTTGTTACAAAAAGAAGTCAAGAGGAAATATTCTGGGGTTACAGTATTTCCTCAAAGATAGTTTACTACTTCTGATCACTTTTTAAAATAAACAAAAATGCTATTAAACAAGAAGTTCCTTACTAAGAATAACTTTCTTTTTTTGTTTCGTTTTGTTTTTTGAGAGAGAGTCTTGCTCTGTTGCCCAGGCTGGAATGCAATGGTGTAATCCCAGCTCACTGCAGCCTCCGCCTCCCAGGTTCAAACAATTCTCCTGCCTCAGCCACCCAAGTAGTTGGGGTTACAGGTATATGGAACCATGCCCAGCTAATTTTTTGTCTTTTTAGTAGAGACGGGGTTTCATCATGTTGGCCAGGCTGGTCTTGAACTCCTGACCTCAGGTGATCTGCCCGCCTAGGCCTCTCAAAGTGCTAGGATTATAGGCGTGAACCACCGCACTCGGCCTATTTCTTAACATTTCTTAGCAGTCAGAGCTAGCCATTATGTAGAAAGTTGGAAAAGGGGATGTCCACAGTGGAATTTTTTTTATTTTATAGATGCCACCTAAATTGCTGGTTATATTGAAAAGACACTTTACCTCTGTGAAAAAAACAAGTGTTTCCTTCTCACTCAATTTCTTGGATTGGGCCTAATTTATTTTTTATATTTCAAAAATCCTTCATTAATAATTATTCCATTAGGGTTTAGTAACTACAGACTCATTTACTAATGATTTACTATGATACCCTAAAAATAGAGAAAAAACCCTAGAATATGAGCATATGCAAGTAAGTGCAGTTTAATATATCAATTGCACAAAAATTTTAAACAAGCTTTAAAAATATCTCTAAAAGAAGGCTTAAAGTTAATGGCTATAGCCTCCTGTCATCCAGAGAAGACAAAATTTTAAAAACATCAAACATACTCAAAAACAGGCAAGCTGGAAAGATAAAGAACATGACAGGATTCCCAGTTTAAGTCAAATTCCTCAATAAAACAATAAATGCCCACATGTTTAACTGGCCATTAATGGAATAAATCAGAATTTTTGTAAAGGTTTCAGAAATTCTGATAATAAGTAACATTAAATTATTACAGAAAAACACAAAACAAATTCAGCAGCTCTACAAATGCTTTCTAAGTAGATAATGTGTTAAATGTGATGCCAGGATAGTCAATTTATGAGACACTGTTTTCTTCTTAAAACAATTGAGCTAGCAAATTTAACCCATTTTTCACCCTATCTACTCATCTCCAACTTTAGCCCTTTGAAACATGTCTGTATTTTAGCTTAAGAAAATTTTCATGCCACTTCCCAACCTACAGACAGCTAATCCACAGGTATCAAAAACCAAAGTGCAAATTCATGGAGTTTTACCATTCCATTACGGACAGTCTAAACAGTCACAGAACTGAAAAGCCTTTGCATACAGTGGTGAACACGATGAAGAAATAAAACATGTAGCTTATTTTTGGTCCTTTGTTCCTGTCCCCTTTTCCTTCACAGTCCATTTCAAAATACGCGCTTGATTTCAGCAATTCAGACCCAAGCCTGTCCAGTGGTCTGGTACCATTAGGAAATACTTGTCCATTGCCTCACAAAACCTAGTCCTGTACAACTCCGGAGACACCACTGTTGGCATTTTACCTGAGATTATGAAAGACAAAAGGGGGAAAAAGCTGTTATATAATTGATTGGGCAACTTAAGTCAACCGACCATGTTCTTTCATATAAAATGCCATAAAGATACACATGCAGAAGCAGTCTGAGTGGGCAGGAAAGGTTATCTGCTGTGCCACATGCCATGGGACAAGGTCCTACCTGGTACGAGTTTCTGTTTAAAAAGACTAGCTCCTGCCTAGAGATGAGAGATGTCTAAGAGCACAAATGAGGCTAACAGTGCTTAGAGAACTTGGAAGTCTCAAGTGTTAATTAAAGACAATCTCTTATTCAGAACATCTGGCTTTTTAAAAAATCTTTTTGAGAACCTCTGACATTTTAACACAAATTTACACCCAATATTTCCCCACCTATATAATTCTCATTATTGTTTGGTCACTTTAGAAATGACAATGAAATCAATGATAACCACTTATTTTTTACAACTAAAAAAAAGAATCAGTATCCACTTTTAAAATTTTAACTGATAAGAAATACATGTGAACAATTTAAACAAAACAAAAATTCTGCTCACCTTGTCCACCTAAAATTCCTGTTGATTTCACAACCATCTCAAGCTTTTTGTCCCATGTAAATGTTCGAATATAATCTGGGGGTAGAAGGAGTGAAATTAGCAATAAAGTTATGTTAATAAATACAATCAAATGACAACAGCAATGACTATTACTACTACTTCTATGACAGTTAACTTTTATTGAGTGCTAACAATGTGCCAAGCACTGTTCTCAGGGTTTCTCCACACTAATTTGTTTAATCCTCACAACAATCACAAAAGCCCTCATTTATAAGTGACTTTTTGAATTCACATATTTTTGGTAAAGATAATGAAAATGAGGAAACTGAGTAGAAGAGACTAGAATAAAAAACTTATTTTTGAAATTTCAAATGAAAGTTTGTGAAAATATTCAATAAGCTATTATTAGACCAGGTTCAATAGAATCTTTAAAATTTGACTCTGACTTCAATCATGAAATATAAGCAGGGTACTCATTGACTTACCTATAATTCCAACTACTAGCTCATTGCTAGTATCATCTCGCCCAACCAGCAAAGAATAATCTATAATGAGGTGGCTAGAAAGGAAATGGGAGTCACTATGGATGGAGGTTCTCAGCACAGCTTTGGAATGAGAACGAATATATAGAGGGTTGTCTCGAACCATCTTTAGGAGATTTTCATCTAGCAGGACCACATCACAACTCTCTTTTCCAGTGTCAGTTTTTACATTCCGATTCCTAAGAGAGCCCTTCAAATCAAAAACCTAGTAGAAAGAAAATGCTTTGTCATTTATGTACAGGTTGCCACAAATGATTAGTTAATGTAAGTAAATAAAAAAGGCAGAAAGACTCCTAAGTCACTACCATTACATACACTCCAAAGTTTAACTGAAAATTGAATCATAATTTTTAAGTTTTTAAATGCAGTGATATCATTGTACAGTACACAAAATACACAGTAACATAATTCTATCATTTAAAATTAACACCTAGGTACTCAATTACTGAAACGTTTCCGAAATACACTGGCCAATTTAATCAATTTTAAGATACATTAACAAGTAACTCCAGAAATACATCATTGGATCACAAAACAGTGTTAAAAAAAAAAGAGAGAGAGAGAGAGAGAGATGCAAATAGTCTTAAGAAGCATAGTTTTGATACCAAACTCTGGACAATTACTTACAGCAATGTAGAAGAGCATAACGCAGGAATATTTGGGTGGTAGGAAAAGCAATGCGCTCAAAGGACAGGGAACTTGAGTACCAGGACCAGTACAACCTGTAGTATATTCTACAGACCAATGCTGGTCAGTTGCTCCTGGCTCACTACAACATTAGGGAACTAGTGCCAGAATATAAATCAATTACATTATTAAGTATATTGTTTAGTTCAGCTGACATTTTTCTCATAGAAGGTGTTCTCAATGAAGAAAGCAGTGAACTGAATTACATTCTAGCACACGTTCCTTATCTTACCATAGACTGGAAACAGTTCAAGAACTACCTCTTTGAACAGTAGTGTTTTAGAATCTAGACTAACCTGAGTCTAGGAATAACTGAGTGATTTTGATGAAGTACTTAATTTCTGTAGGCCTCAGCTTCTCAATCTTCAAAAAAGATGTGGGAAGTAGATCTGCCTTCTTATTCTACCAATTCTGTGATTCTAGAATATTGGATATGCTGTATTTTAAGACCACTCCACAAGAATAATTCCTCTTCATTCTTTGTCCAAGGCTGAGCAAGTCAAAAGTTAAATATGGCCTAGTAACCAAAGTTAAATATTTACTATAAAATAAGATGTTACTCTCTGATTCACTATATTTAAGAACCAAAGGTACAAAAGGTTCCAGTAGCTAAATGCTTCACATAGTCCAATACCCTTACCTGTGCCATCTTTCTCCCGTAGAAAAGATTTTCCATGACAAGGAGATCTAACTTCTTCTCAGTGTTGTTCTGAGAGTTCTTATAACCAATTCTGTAAACTCCAAGAATTTTGGCCAACGCCGTGGGCCTCTAATCAAGAGAAGGTCAAAATAAATTGTTATCAAAAAGGGTTATTTATAATTTAATACCAATATAAGGATTATCCATGTAACAACTGAACATAATTTTCTATTAATATGACCAAAGGACTTTGAAAAAAACTCAAACTCTTGAATCTCAGAAGTGAGTATAGCAGCAATGCCAATAAAAATATTAGATCCTTAACATTCTCCCAAGGAATAATCCTTCAGTTGATTAAATTCAAAAACTTCATTATGACATGTAATTTCCCCCAATACTACGTAATAAACCATGATAACTTCAAAAAAAAAAAAACCCAAAACTATGTAACTCTTTCATGATTCTAAGATGGCAGTTGGGATGGGGTGGGGGCACTGGTGGCTGCTCAATGACAAGTGGGCAAACCTGGGCCATTGGCTGCCTCTCTTTCTAGCTAAAGGAAGCATCCCCTTGTTTCTCAATACATGTTTCAAATTTCAGTCTCAGCAAAATTACCAACTACTGAATGTGCACCTAATTTCATCCAGTCTTAATGTCTTAAGTGATTTTTTATATAAACTAATTAAAGGCAACTTGGTCAAGATCACTTGGTTCCTCACTAACAAACGCAGGAAATATATAGTTTAAGATCTCTGAATCCTATAATACCTCAATAGCATAACAGAGATCAACTTGTGTCCTGCATGTATCTTACCACAGAGAAAACTGCCATTAGGACTGTTACCATTTGGATGTTTGCCCCTGCAAATCTCATGTTGAAATGTTATCTGCAATGTTGGAGGTGCGGCCTGGTGAGAGGTATTTGGGTCATGGGAGCAGAACCCTCATGCATGGCTTGGTGCCCTCCTTGCAGTAATAAGTTCTTGCTCTGAGTTCACGCAAGATCTGGTTAGTTAAAAGAATGCAGCACTTTCCCCCACCCCCAACCCCATTCTCTTGCTCTGTCTCTCACCATGTGACATGCTGGCTCCCCTTGCCTTCCACCATGACTGTAAGCTTCCTGAGGCCCTCACCAGAAACAGACGCTGCCAGCACTATGCTTTGTATACACAGCCTGCAGAACTATAAGCCAAATAAACCTCTTTTCTTTACAAATTACCCAGCCTCAGGTATTTCTTTATAGCAACACAAGAATAGACTAACAAAAAGACTCAGGATGTGAAAAAAGCCACCAAACTTTGATTATAGACCATGGTTTTAGATTTCTACCTTTTGTTGAACAGCATTTGTAATATAATTGAAGTAATGTGGTGCAAAGTCGAGGAAGGACTGGACTTCCAGACGAGGCATTTGCTTCAAAATAAATCTATCATCTAAAAGGCAGAAATTTTATGTGTTTACTCAATCACAATATATACTGTAATCTATAACACATCATTCCAAAGATCCTAAATGATTAGGTTGTTTTATGATTTTAAGGGGAATTTTCTAATGTCACAGTGAAAATTTTGATCAGAACACAATTCTCAATTAACTGAAGGGATCCTGTGGATTTGTATAGTCAAAGACCCTCTACTTTTGTCAACAATACATCTAAGTTCAGTTCTAGAAGATCTACTTTTTAAAACTATTAAATAAAACTTTATAAATGCCTCTGTTAAAACTAGTAAGTCATAGTTATGAAAGTTCTTATTAAGCAATATCCTTCCTGCTGCATTTTCTGAGGCAAAGAGATACTACTGAACCAATCAATAAACGATGAGAAAGGCTCACCCTCAGTTGCATAGAAGGCAGCTCCTGATTTGCCTCCCCGGGCCTGCCAGGGTGATGAGTGGGAGAGGGAACGAATGAAATCTTCCTCACTGCTGTCCAGAATCACTTCACGCATCTTATGAAACTCTCCCGCATAGTAGAGCCGACAGTAAAACTTGGCATTAGCATCGGAAAATTCTATAAACAACAGAAGTTTTTTTAAAAAGCTTTATGACTCAGAAAATATCTTTCCTCCTCCGCTCCCTCATTCCCTGCCCTGGCCAAATGCAACCACTTAAGTTTCGCCATGATGGCATTTTGCATGTTAGATCCAAATCCCTATTTATCACAATTTTGTTAAACTGATCTTCAGGGGGAATTAAAGAACATCATATGACCATCCTTACATATTTTCCAAAAAAAGAGAAAAAAATAAAAATCACACAAAAAAAATGACTCAGTTCTAATTTTACACTTGTTACCTACCATATTAACATCATTGTACTTTTATAGCAATTCTTAATAAATATCTTAAAATGTACTGTACATATTATTCTGGATAATACATTTCTGGCACGCATATACACAATTCTAAATGCAATTGTCAAAATTCTGTGGCTCTAGATTACATAATAAGTAAATGTTTAACTATTAGAAATGAGAGCATAATTTACAAATAAATTATACTTTTGATTAAATTTCTTTATAAATTAAATTTATATTTTATAAACTGTTGATTAAATATACCTCATGTCAGCATAAAGACTTAATATTCATTTCAAGAACTGAGACATTTATTTAGTATGAAGCTAGAATTCTCAAATAATAGAGTTGGCTCAACTGTAGTCCCTCTCCCCAAACCAATGATATAATATCTCATACTTACGAAGTTCCACATGAGGATTTATGAGTTGCTTCTTTTGTGTATCTCCTCCATCTACTTCATCTAAAAGGTTTAATATCATTAGTAAAGCCAAGGTTTTGAGTAATTATCAGTTCATTTTGTCCTTTCCTTTTTCCTTGATATAACAAAAAAACTTAGCAAATTAAAAGTAAAAATATCCTACTCAAGTCACTATCAAGCAAGCATAAGATATACAATTAAACTGTCTAAATGATTACAATAAAAATGTATGTTTTTTTGGAATTTCAGTTTTTAAATTAGAAAAATAGAGAATTTAGGTTGAATACTTTTTCTTATAACTGAATGATTCCTACAGTGGCAATACAGTAACTCAGTTCTTATACCAAGAACTTCCATGGCTTCTTTATTATGACTATTTTCCCCATGTGCATAGAATAATGTTTCCCCAATAGTTTGCAATGCTTTATCATGTACTAAGCTATATAAAATATGTATAAAATATTATTTTATAAAACATAATTTTAAAACATAAAATTATATACTAGTTACATAATATATAACTTTATTAATAGCATATAACATATAATTATATAACATACATAATTAACATATAATACAATTATATATTAATATACTTAAAACATATATTTTTATACATAAAATATACTAGAATCTATGTCAGAGCTATTTTTTTATATGTGACTGACTTGCATTGCAAGCCTACTACTTTCTGTTTAATTATTAGAGATTTGAAATACATCTTAATATCTAGAAGAACAAATAGTCCCCTAAGTTTCACATTTCAAAATAATTTTTGAAGCATCTAGGCCTTCCAAGGATCCCATTATAAACAGCTACAGCCCAATAGCAAGCAGCCTATAGAATACTAAACAGGTATCTTAATTACTAGTCAAAATTTATTACAGCAGTTGGTTTTTTTGTTTGTTTGAGATAGAGTCTTGCTGTCACCCAGGCTGGAGTGCAATGGCGTAATCTCGGCTCACTGCAACCTATACCTCCTGGGTTCATGCAATTCTCATGCCTCAGCCTCGCAAGTAGTTGAGATTACAGGCATGCACCACCAGACCCGGCTAATTTTTTTATTTTCAGTAGAGACGGGGTTTCTCTATGTTGGCCAGGCTCATCTCCAACTCCTAGTCTCAAGTGATCCGCCCGCCTCAGCCTCCCGAAGTGCTGGGATTACTATACTGGGCCCAGCAGTTGCTATTTTTTAAAACTACTAATTCACGGACTAACCCAGAGGTCACCAAACTATTTCTGTATAGAGACAGAGCAAATATTTCACTCTGAAAAAGTTCCAACTACTCATCTTGCCAATATAAAGTGAAAGCAACCAGATGATAAGTAAATGAATGGGTCTGTTTCCCAATAAATGTTAATTTACAAAAACAGGTCATCACAGTCTGCCTATTCCTGATCTAAACCCATACCCAAACACAATGAGGTAGATACACACACACACACACACATTTTTTTTTTTTTGGTAGAGACAGAGGTCTCATTTTATTGCCCAGGCTGGTCTCAAACTGCTGGCTTCAAGTGATCCTGCCGTCTCAGCCTCCCAAAGTGATGGGATTATAGACATGGGCCATCTCACCCAGCATTAGACATAATTTTTAAATGTCAAAATGAAAGGGGACATAAATAGCTGCAACTTTACAGGGACTTGAAAGAAAACACTTGAGGGTGTAGTGGAATGAAAACATTTGAGTATATAATATGAGTTACATATTGAGACAAATGTTTTTACATGTGGAATGTCACATCAACCTTGGAAGACATTGTTTTTGCCACTTTACACGTTATGGAAACTAAAGATTTCTGATTCTACCACACAGTACACGATGGCAGTGAAATCTGAAACTAGTTGGACTCTCCCAGTGCCATGCTTTTTCCACTCTACCACACTGACAAGTGAGAACAGAGGGAATGCCCCAGTTTCAGCACTAAGAATTATCTATTTAAGGCTATAAGAAATATATGCAACTAAAACAAATAAATCAAAGCCTAGAATAAGCACATTTACTCTTCTTTAACACACCTTGAGGCTCAACGCCTTGATTCTCGGTCCCCTCCTTGCCCGTCTGCCCAACCTGGTAGTAAGCACTATCTGCTCCACGTAAGGTCTCTCTCTTCTGGGAAGAGAGATCGGGGCTTTTCCCTGCTGTCCCTCTGAAGAAGGACAACATTCCAGAAGCCTTTTTGCCTAAAAATAAGAAGTAACATATTAATTTTAAGTACAGGTCACTACAGATGAAAAATAAAAATTTTCAGCTCATTTCTTTGTTAGCAGTAACCACTATATGAAGCTAATCAATCTGAGTAATGCAGATACTTTTGTTTGCACACTGTCCCTCATGTTGTTACTTATTGTTCCACATGCTGTTTTTGCGTAATCAAGCACCCTTTTTAACAAAAACCCCTATTAATAAAAACATAAAAAAAGATAGAAGGTTAACACTCAGCTAGATTAATATAAAAATACGGGGAATTATCTAGAAGGCCTTTCAAAAATATCTTTCAAAGGCAGTCACAGCTTAAGCAACAAGATTAAATTAGGGCTGAGTTCTTACAGTACTGCAATATAGTTAACTAAATGAACACAAAACAATTTCACAAGCTACAAGAATTCAGTTAAAGGTAACATCTTTGTGTCATTTGTGTTCCTACAGTTTAACACAGGAAAATATAAGATTTCCTTTTTAGCATCTTTCAAAAAAAGGCCATCAAACAGCCAAGAATTTACTAAAGCTTGCTCTATACTTTTACTCCTAGTTTTGAGCTTCATTCATCATACTATTAATATGATTCTAATTCTTGCAAATTTACCATTTACAAAACTCACAGAAAATGTCAATCATAAATGTGTTTACTTGGGTAACAGACACTAGTATTGCCTCTTTAATATCCACTCCTACCTGGTTCCCTACCAACAGAATGCCAACTTAGGGGAAGAGGGGAGTGGGGTCGGGTGTGTAACTATGTGTACAGCACCAGGAAAGGATCATGATTTGTATAACCCAACAGGGACAATGCTGCTCCCTACTTTCTCTGTGTCTTTCAGTCAGGAGTGGCCATGAGCCTCAGTTCTGACCAATGAGACTGACTAAAGGAGGAGCCTCTGCTTTCCTAATGAAAGAGAACAGCTGCAGCTTGCAACACCTTTGTTTCTAACTCAAATGCAAACAAAAATGGAACACTTTTAACCATGAGGAAAACTTAAAGGAATCATAGAGAAACTATTCCCCTAATGTTATAACAATGCTGAGCAGCTAAACAAATGCCAGCAACTGCCAACCTCCAGGTTTGGTTATTTTAGAAAAATAAGCTGTCATTTGTTTAAATCCTTACAGTTGAATTTTGTGTTACTTGTAGCTGAATGTGTTCCTGACAAAGTCAGAGAAACACAAATTCAAATCCCAGCTCCAGCACTGTCTAATCTTGAGCAAGTTACTAAATCTAAATTTTAAGTTTCTTCTTGAAAAATAAGGATATGTCAAATAATTCTTATGTGGTTATTAGGGGGATTAAAGGAGGGAATGTATGAAAATGTATTTTCATAGTGCCAGTAATACTGTAAAACTAGAAAGGAAAAAATGTATCTTGCATCTTAGGTTGTATATTTTAAACTGAAAGCTCTTCTAGGAAGCAGATTCTCCTTTTTGCATAGACCAAAGAGCTTCTAAAAGTTTCTAATTCAATACCTTGAACTTACATTTGAGATAAGAATCAACGAAGAAAAGCAAAACACCTATAAAGAGGACATACAAAAATATCTAAATTTATATTTCAGAGATCATAAGTAGTAAATCATTGCCAGATAGTACTTGTTTTTATGTATTTTCTTTTTCAAACCATAATTATAGGTAAATCTAATTATAAATATTCCTCCATGTGTAATCTTACTTGGTTGTGGTTCTGTTTCTGTTGTACGATTTGTCTGTCCTCCACTCATTTCAGGTAATCTGATAGGGCTGCTACTCTTTGGTCTGCTATCTGAAGTACTAAAATGAAAAGAAAAAAAAAGAAAAAATTAGTTTTATACAAGTCAAACAGAAAATAGTAAGTCCACTACACTAATTACGCTGTACACTGATTTACTTCCTACCTAAGCCCACCTACAATATCAAAAGTCTGATTCATAATTTACATAAACACAGGCTAGAACACAGAAAAAAAAGTCTGAAATATCTACTGGACTTAAAGTGAAATGCTGTAACTATAAAAATGTATGGAGGAATACACTATGTTTCCCAAGTCCGTTAACACTATATCAGCACCCATAAATCAAACAACTACAGAAAATATCAATTCCTTTCTAAACTCACACTAGTTATCACAATGATAATTCAGATAAAACTATCATGTTAGTAGAGATGGAAACTCTATTTCAGTAAGAATCACAATAATGAGCATGTGACAATTTCTGTCTAGAAGTCTAAAATACTCAACATGCCAAAATAACTGGTTTGGGTTTGGTTTTTGAAGTATTAGGACCTTTATTTATTATAAACAATTCACAGATACTTTGAATTGCCAAGTCAAGCAGGAGCTTACCAATTTTACAAGTTATTATTTTTTAAATAAAAATACCTTTTCATTTTTTTCAAAAGTGTCCTTAAATATGCAATATACATTTAACTGCTATTGCAATTATCATAAAACTACATCCTAAGGGACTGTTTAAGTTCTTTTGCTATATTTGAGCTTTGTTGTCTCAATTATTGGCTGAAATATGAGTGCCATTATTGAATCCTAGAAATTTTTATGCTGATAAATGCTATAATAAAACTGAAGTACAAGCATATAGAAAATGATAACATAACTAAATTAAAATAGTTTCTACTCAATCATGAATCACCTATTTGTTGGAAGCCCTTCTTCGGCACTGTTCCACTGAGTCGCTTTAGACAATTCCTCCAAGGCATTTCGGTATTCTTTACAACTTAGGGTAGAAATAGGTTGAAAAATGTTAAACATTAACTTCTTTAAAAGTAAATCATATGCTTTAGAGTAAGTTTTGCATTATAGAAGCACAATCATTATACATTTCCATAATTAAATAATTTTGGTTAACTAACAAAAGCAATCAAGTAGAAGCTTCATGAGGAAGGTCAATGTCTTCATAGAAGGTAATACAAAATATGACCCACTGACTCACCAACCAGTATCAATATCCTCAACAAAGATTTTAAAAGCCTGCTTACTAATATTTAGATCAAATGACTTCAGGGATTGAACAGGTAAAAGTTTGAAGCCTCAGTGTTGAGTACAATAGAGAAAAAAAGAACTTGAGAGTGCTTTTCTACTTAACATACTAAACTTTAAGGGAAAAAAATGTTTAATGTTCTATTAACCAAAAAGAAAAAAAAAACCTGACTCTTAGGCTAGCAGTCTAGGAACCCTGCTTTAGATAAATGTCATGCAACAAGGGAGGCATGTTAGGTATGTATTGTTTTTTCTAAGACATTGAAAAAAGATGATCTCAACTAGAATCCTTACTTCCTAATAGTACAAAAAATATTTTTGATTTGGTTGACTCTCCTACCTTTCTTACCTATTAATATATTATGACTATTAAATAAAGTGAGAAGCTTATACTATGTTCACAAAAGCCAAAGGCAAAAAATGTTATCATATGGAATCTTATAAAGGAAAAAAATTCCTCATTATCTACACAGTAAACTCTAAACTGCATAAAGGCAGAGGAATGTAAATCTATCTTGTTTACTCCTGTACATCCAATATCTAGTATATCACATTTTGTAAACATTCAAATATTTGTTGAATAAATGGACTCCCTGTAACCACCATCTAACAAGAAAAATTAAAAACTGTAATGCCTTCCAGTGGGAAAAAAATTGCTTTAAACATCTTAGATTCTACTTAAACTAAGTGCAGCTACCACCAAAATATTCTTAAGATTTAAGGCTGGGCGCGGTGGCTCACGCCTGTAATCCCGGCACTTTGGGAGGCCGAGGCAGGTGGATCACGAGGTCAGGAGATGGAGACCATCCTGGCTAACATGGTGAAATCCCATCTCTACTTAAAATACAAAAAAAATTAGCCGGGCATGGTGGCGGGCGCCTGTAGTCCCAGCTACTCGGGAGACTGAGGCAGGAGAATGGTGTAAACCCTGGAGGCGGAGCTTGCAGTGAGCCAAGATCACGCCACTGCACTCCAGCCTGGGCAACTGATCAAGACTCTGTCTCAAAAAAAAAAAGATTTAAAAGCTTTGCCCTTTTAGACATACTATATATTTTTACAGTGGATATAGATTTAAGATATATGATAAGTGTGTAAACTAAAAAGTCAGAAATGTCTACGGAATAAGGCATAAGAACAGCATTACAGTAGTCCCTCCTCATCCATAGTTTCACTTTCCATGGTTTCAATTACCCACAGTCAACTGCAGTCCAAAAACATTAACATATTTAGAAAGAGAGAGCACATTCACATAACTTTTGTTGTAGTATATTGTTATAAAACTGTCCTATCTTATTGTTGTTGTTCATCTCTTATTGTGGCTAGGCTAATTTATAAATTAAACTTTATCATAGGTATGTATGTACAGGAAAAAACATAGTATTTATAGGGTTCAGTACTATCTGTAGGTTCAGACATCCACGGGGGTTCTTAGAACATATCTTCAATGGGTAAGAGGTGACTGCTGTTTTCTAAGTAGAAAAATTTTGCCTCGTACGTAGGAAGGGTAGTAGAAAATGAGTGAATGGTACAAAAAAGATATTCAGATTGTACAAGGCAGGATGCTCCAAGTACTATGTTAACAAGTAAACTGAGAGAAGGGATACAAGGGAAAACATATTTTAACAAAATGGATAGAGGATTCAAGGCTCAGTAAATAACTTGCCAAGTCAATTTAGTTATTAGGAGCTTACTTAGGAATCATCCTATACTTCATTATTTGGGTTCAGAGAAGATTTTTATGCACAAAAAGAACAAGCTGCCAGGCGCGGTGGCTCACGCCTGTAATTCCAGCACTTTGGGAGGCCGAGGTGGGTGGATCACCTGAGGTCAGGAGTTCAAGACCAGCCTGACCATTATGGTGAAACCCCGTCTCTACTAAAAATACAAAAGTTAGCCGGGCATGGTGGTGTGTGCCTGTAGTCCCAGCTACTCGGGAGGCTGAGGCAGGAGAACTACTTGAACCCAGGAGGCAGAGGTTGCAGTGAGCCGAGATTGCACCACTGCACTCCAGCCTGGGCAACAGAGTGACACTCTGTCTCAAAAAAAAAAAAAAAAGAACAAGCTATCATGACTAAAGAACATATATTTTTGCTTATATTTAATCATTTTGCTTTATGTGAAAGATTCCAAATATAATGGATTAATAGACATACATAAAATACAGAGATATTATCATAAGTCAAAGTCCCATGAATAATACCTGAGAGCAAAAGCAATGATGGAGCTGGGTTCCTTCTCGCAGACTGCAATGGGCACTCGTTCATGTTCATACATTAAGTAGTGTTTATCTGGATCACTATGCAAATTTTTAAAATACATAAGTTAACTAAGTACTGTAGAGTTAAGAATATAATTAAGAAAGCCAACATGTATGCAGATATGATAACTTGAATCATTAGGAAAGAAAAAGATTTCAAGAGAAAGTTTTTGAAGGCAATTAGAAAATTATCAGAATTAATTAGGTTTCAAATCAGAGAGTTCTGCAATAGTCACTCCAAACAAACCTTTCCATACTGCCAAGACTCTGGCCACACTAATCTCAAAAAGAATTTACAATGAACAGCGGAAGTCTAAGATATTTTGTTCCATTATAAGCTAGAGAGAAAAAGTCTTCTAGAAATTGTGGAGAAGACATACTACTAGTTCAATAATAAACAATGCAACACAGCCACTTTACTATTATCACACAAAAAAACCCAGTGTAGCTCCACTTCAACTTAAATTTTGCTCCCCTGACTCCGACCCTAACTCACCTAGGCACTGTTAGGCACAGTCATTTTTAATTTAGGTGCTATTTACTGAACACTGAACATGCCAAGGATACAATATGAAGAAAAACTATTTTTAAGGATCTTAGATGTGTGAGATGTTAACAATAAAATGGTGAAAAAAAAATTGGCACCATAGAGTTTATAGTGTAGTGGGGGTAAAGAAACAGATAATCCTATAAATAAATAAATATAATCTCTGTGGTAAGTGCTATGAGGGAATTGCTACAGAATGAATGTTTACCCTCCCAGCCCCCACAAAATTCATATGTTAAAATCCTAACTCCCAATGTTATGGTATAAGGAGGTAGGGCCTTTAGGAAGTAATTTAGGTCATGAGAGTGGAGTACTCTTGAATGGGATTAGTGTCCTCATAAAAAAGACTGGACACAGCTCTCTCAGCCTCCTCCCACCACATAAGAATACAAAGAGACAGCAGCAATCTACAACCCAGAAGAGGACCCTTGCCAGAACCCAACCATGCTGGCACCCTCATCTCAGACTTCTAGCCTCTAGGACTGTAAGTATTAAATTTCTGCTGTCTATAAGCAACTCAGTCTATGGTAATTCATCAGAGCAGCATGAACGGATAAACACAGGAATCATAAGAGCATATAATAGAAACCTACTCTGACTGGAGCAGGAGGTAAGGGGGAAGGTCTAGTAAATTCTTCTTAGAAAGAACAGGACTGAATGATTAAAAAAGAATGTGTTTCACAAAAAGTGGTTTAGAGAGAAGAGAAACAAATAAAAAGAAAAAAACTATATTAAAAAAAAAGTTTAAAGGGTCGGGTCCAGTAGCTCAGTACTTTGGGAGACTGAGGTGGGCAGATCACCTGAGGTCAGGAGTTCGAGAGCAGCCTGGCCAATATGGTGAAACCTCATCTCTACTAAAAATATGAAAATTAGCCAGGTGTGGTGGCGCACACCTGTAGTCCCAGTTACTTGGGAAGCTGAGGCAGGAGAATCACTTGAATCTAGGAGGCAGAGGTTGCAATGAGCCAAGATCACACCACTGCATTCCAGCCTGGGTGACAGAGGGAGACTCTGTCTCAAAAATAATAAAAATTAAAAAAATAAAAATAAATGTGAGAGCATGAACAAAGGCCATAACGTAAGAGGGATCCCAGCCCAATCAAGAAACTGATATATTCAGGTCTAAAGTAGAGAAAAAAAGGGACCTTTTATATTTTACTGTCATGTAACATATCACATACTGTACTGTGAGTCCTAACTGTATCTTCCCAAAGATTATGAGCTCCTAAGAGCAATGACTGTTCCTTACAAATCTTATTCTACATCACAGGACACTAAAACAGGCACTAAATAAAAGTTTAAATACTGACTGAATAAACATGTAAGTCAGTTAATAAAAAGCAGAAGGCCTTATTAACAAAAATGTCCACTTTTTGGATACACTTGTTCTATAACAAGGGCAGCATTTGATAGCCACATGGGTCAACGAGTGGAAGAAAAATAAACTTTCACAGCCAGCCTACATTCTTTCCAAATTTGAGTGCGCCCCTATATTCTTTCCAAATTTGAGTGCGCCCCATAAAAAAAAGATCACATGAAAACTTGTACAAGTCACTGTAGTTCATCATCAGTGCTAGGACAATGTCATGTCTCAGCAAATCAACTACCAACCTCATATATAACCAGCAATATGTTTTTATAATTATTAAATCAGTGGATATAGCCACATATCTTTGAAAAAAGATAAACAAGTGTTTCCAGAACAAGTAATTCACACATTTATAAGTAACATTGGCTAGTGTTTATCCACTCATCTACTATATTATAATGATTATATGTTCTACAAATTACATTGTATCAAAAGACATCTCTTTTACTAAGATGAAATAAAATTTAGGATTGAAAAATCATGCATCAGATAAATATATTTAAATATGCAGCGAGCAACTAAGGAAAAATAAGCCCCCTGCTAAGAGCCACTGGTTTTAGTAATACTTACAAAGGAAATGGAATAGGATTATAGCTATTTCCTGGAAGCAAATTTGCAAAGATGGCTTTCATGGTTGACTTTTCCTTCACTTGGCTGTCTGTGGATCCCAGCAAATGCCCATCAAACACATCTAAAATGAAAAATAGTCTACTTATATATTAATATGCAGAGAGAATAAGAAGTATAAACTGCTGACTTTGGTTCTTTTCCTTTCTGGAATATGGACATATGTATACTATACCAATAACAGTTTAAAATTTCTGATCAAGGGAAAAGACCAATATGGGATAAAACAGGAAAAAACAGTGAAGCATACACAGCATGGACTCCAAGGGACACTTGTTTTTTTAAACATCTCTGAAGCACTGTGGCTATTACACCTGAGTTAAATAGCAATTTTAAAGTTAATTTCAAAGTTTATACTATCATTTAGTAGTTACCGCCTAAACAGAAAGCAAGGCATGAATCTGTTATTATGAAGCAAATATCTGTCCTTAGAGAAATGGCTGTAATTCATGTAAATCAATGATACATCTTTCAGTCTTAGATACAATGAAATATGGTAAAAGTGACTTAACCTCTACCTTCGGAACTGCTGGCTGTATCTAGCTCAGGGGGCCCTCCCACTGACTGTTCAGACATGACTTCAGGTGGCGTAGGCAATTGGAGATGAGTAGAACTGGTGGAGCTCTGGCTGGACAAAGTTGTTAAGAAGCGATCCTCTAAAGAAAAACACAGTCTTAAATGAGTCATTTACATACATTAAGTCCATGTCTACCTAATATTTTTTAAATGCTCATTCATATTCCTACTTCCTAAAAGGCAGAATTTTTACTTTTTAAAAATCATCTAGGTCATGTAGCTCATGTCATAGAAATGGACACAAAAATCCAGAAAGATTATATATGACTTGACTACAATCAAATCCTGATAGCAGTACTGCAACTGTCAACCAAGACTGACTCCTATCCAATACGCTATCCATTATACCACAATGCCTACCTAAATATTAGTTTTTAGTTTAATAGAAAATGAAATTGGGACACTCTGAGAAAGACTGCATGCTTATTCTGGGAGAGAAAAAGCAATTATAATAGAAAAATGCCAAGAATTATAAGTTGAGCTCCTGGTTCTACAGTCTATGTAAATTTCCCCACAAAGTTTCCATGATGACACCAAGTTATTCAATGAAATACTGTGAAAGACATCTTAAGTCTAGACAATATTTTAGTGACATTAAAAATGTAAATTAAACTTTATAAGATTTTTGCAATGAAACCTGGGGATTGACTTTGTAATAAACAAAACAAATTCAATTTACTTTTTTGTTTTTTTCTTCCCCTAATAGCAGCCTTCTTTATATTTCATGTATTTCTATAACCTGATTTATCTTATTGCAATACACTATATGATAATCTTAATCTGATAGGATTACAAGTGCTCTACAGGAAGGAAAAAAAGTCTATGAACAACAGCATCGGAAAAACTGTTCAAACAGTTTAAAACAACTTATACAATAAGAAATTTCTTTAAATCCTATGGCAAGTGATCACTAGACTCAAGGACCAACCTTTTTCTCCATTCTGAAGTCCTGGAGAAATATTCCGTGGAGATGCATCCATTGCACTTATCTGTAGAGAAGTAAATACTTTGTTCTTATGGAAAACATGAAAATCACATTCAAAAAATTTTTTAATCCAGTGAATCTTAAACTTTTTGGTCTCAGGACCCATTTGTACCCTTAAAAATTACTAAAAACCCCCTTAATATTTTTAATTAGCTTTTGTTTACCTTAGAAATTTTTACATTAGAAATTAAAACAGAGAAAGTTATTAAATGTGCATGAACTCATTTATAAATAATAAAACCATTAATATAAGTAACATATTTAAACACGTAACATACCGATTTTCTAAAATTAAAAAAAAAAATTGGTGAAAAGAGTAGCACTGCTTTACATTTTGAAAAATATCTTTAATGTCTAGCTAAATAGAAAACAGCTAGATTCATATTTGGCTTCTGCATGTAATCTGTTGAGATACACCATTATGATTGAAGTATATAAAGAAAATCTGGCTTCATACAGATATGCAATCGAAAAAAAAAAAAATTAAAATGGGCCAGGTGTGGTGGCTTATGCCTGTAATCCCAACACTTTGGGAGGCCAAGGTGGGTGGATCACCTGAGGTCAGGAGTTTAAGACCAGTCTGGCCAACATGGAGAAACCCCATCTCTACTAAAAATACAAAAAATTAGCTGGGTGTGGTGGCGCATACCTGTAATCCCAGCTACTCGAGAGGCTGAGGAAGGAGAATTGCTTGAACTCGGAAGGCAGAGGTTGCAGTGAGCCGAGATCGCACCACTGCACTCCAGCATGCACGACAGAGTGAGACTCCATCTCTCAAAAAAAAAAATTTTTGCAGAGTCCCTGAAAAGGTCTTGGACTATCAGGAGTCATTGAACCACACTTTGAGAATTGCATTCTAAATAGTAGCTCGCTTCCTGGAATTAAGCATCTAGGTATAGATATATCTATCTATCTAGATAGACAGATTGATAGACAGATAGATATATCTAGATAGATCAACAGATAGATATATATCTAGATAGATCGACAGATAGATATAGATCTATCTATACAAGATTATTAGGTGTAAGGGATAATCCTAAGTATTATATCTATATATATCTATACAGATATATCCATCTATAAATAACTATACAGATATATCCATCTATAAATACCTATACAGATATATCCATCTATAAATACCTATACAGATATATCCATCTATAAATACCTATACAGATATATCCATCTATAAATACCTATACAGATATATCCATCTATAAATACCTATACAGATATATCCATCTATAAATACCTATACAGATATATCCATCTATAAATACCTATACAGATATATCCATCTATAAATACCTATACAGATATATCCATCTATAAATACCTATACAGATATATCCATCTATAAATACCTATACAGATATATCCATCTATAAATACCTATACAGATATATCCATCTATAAATACCTATACAGATATATCCATCTATAAATACCTATACAGATATATCCATCTATAAATATCTATACAGATATATCCATCTATAAATATCTATACAGATATATCCATCTATAAATATCTATACAGATATATCCATCTATAAATATCTATACAGATATATCCATCTATAAATATCTATACAGATATATCTATCTATAAATATCTATACAGATATATCTATCTATAAATATCTATACAGATATATCTATCTATAAATATCTATACAGATATATCTATCTATAAATATCTATACAGATATATCTATCTATAAATTTGTGGTTTTGGCCACTATGTTTGGGATAATCTGTCACCGAGCAAGAGAAAACTAACACAGTTGAAAAAGAACTTATGCAGTTCAAATACCTTAAGAAAAACCACTTATTTAAGCACAGAGATTTTAAAAACAACCAAAACTGCGGAGTATAAAATAAATAAGGACCCTATTATATACTCAGAGCATCCACGACTTTCCTTTGTAGCACTTGCTGTCACCATGATGCTACCCTCAGTGATGCAGCAAACTGTAGCTTTTATAAACATTTCAAATAAATAAATTATAAGTGATCATTTTATTTCAGGTTATAACATAAAAGTAATCCAGGTCATAGTTCCTTGAAACCTCACAAATTCAAAATGGAAAACCCTACTGGATATCATTACTAAAGTATGTATTAAACTATCCCTGCTAAGTATTATAAATGGAACTAACTATATTTCTATCGATTAAGGACCAAAGACAAGACTACATTTCATACCTTGCTTTCTTCCCCTTGTCTCAGTCTTCCAGGACTTGGAGGAACTGAAGGTCTCTTTCTACCCTTTTCCTGTTGGAAAAGGTCCTGCAACCTGTGGCCAAAAGCAAAAAAAAAAAAAAAAAAAAAAAAAAGTATGGTTTGTTTCTAGTCCCTTGAGTGCTGTTTATAAATTTTCTCTTTACAACTTTGAAATCACAAAGTTTTCCTATTTGGATTACCATAGTCTTTAAAGTTATATATAAATAAGAGTAAGTTTTTGTCATATCTAATTAACCAGGAGCATTTGTTGATCTGACTATAGTTGTAAAAAAAAAAAAATAGCAAATTATTATAAAGAAAAATACTTCTAAAAAATAAATATTTAAATAAAGGCATAAGATAAACATTTCAATATACAATATATTTGAAATTGCTGGCCAAAAACCAATAGTGACTTATGGCATACTAATTCAGTTAAAAACAATTCAACAGCACACACATCTGAACAACATCGTTTCAAATTATATTAGAAACAGCATCAAAGGCTGTTCTCTTTAGTTTTTACATCTTCACAAGCTACCTCAAATACAGCACATATACTTTAAAATATAAAGAGGAAAGGAGAGTGACAGGAAACAAAAGGTTCTTTAACCTGAGCACAAAATGAAACACCCATAATAAAAAATTTTTAAGTTTTAAGGTATCACATTAGAACAAATGTGGCAATAATATTAAAGAAAACCAGACTGCAAAATCACACCTGTTATTCCAAGCTTGCAGCACTTCACAGAGACTTTGTTTCTTGGCAATGAGTGACTCAAAGACCGACTGCAGTTGCTGAGGGGTATCTACAGAGGAAGACATGAGCCTTGCTTGCATCTTCTCAATCCAGTTCTTGAACTCACCTTCTTCCATCTACAAGGAACAGAAACAACTTCAGGAGACAGAGACACTATACAGACATACACCAAAAGAAACTGCTATTAAGTTAATAATTAACTTTTGAATTTTCTACCAAAGAAATAAATTACCTCTTTCTGTGCAAAAATATCTTCCATTTTTTCCTCTCTTGTTTTACTAAATGTATCAGTTTTCAAAGATGCAAGTCTTTCATCAATGGCAAGATATACCTGTGAAACTCTAACAATAGAGAGAACATTAAACACTTTAGAAAGGGTGAATCAAATTTTCTATCTCACATAAATAGAAAAAAAAAGCTACATGCAAAATGTAATTGAAATTATGTTTTACCTAATTAAGAATTACATACAGTTTTGCAGAGTAAATAAGACCTAAAAGGATGTACTTCAAAATTTTAAGTTGTTATGTCTAAAAGAGTTTGGCTTCTTTTTTATTATCTTTCCATAGCGTCTACAATTTTCTTTTTGTACACCAAGCATGCATACCATACAATTAGAAAATTTACATTTTCAAAGAAAGTAAAATGAATAAATCTGATACTTTAAAATAGCTGTAAATAAACAAAAAAAGATGATAAAAGAAACTGAACTTACTTTTGAAAGAAGTCCTTCAGATCCTGAAGAAGGGACACTTTTAATGGGGCCTGACGCTTAATGAATATTTTGGGGAGTGGAACACATACTTCAAGAAGCCGAATGGGAGAATAACTGAGAAGAAAATACAAGGACCAATAGAAAATGAAAAATAGTTTAATACCTTGAATAGAGCTGTATCATGATGTTCAACTATATCCTATGAGGCATAAGAGAAAAAGTTTCTATAAAATGGCATTTTAAAACTATCACAAAAATAATTTTCAGCCATTACAATAAATATCCTCCCCAATTCTGGAGGGATTTTGTTTTATCTTTCATTACGCTGTAGTACCATCATTTATCCCTTGAAGTTATCCTTACCTGCTGTAAAACCAAAAACGATTGCTATAAACCATCCCTATTAATAAGGAAACTAAAATACCTACATCTAATTGTAGGTATTCATTACTTTCCAGCTCCTGAAGATTCTTCATGAGTCTTTTGTTTCCTTTCCACCTGAGGGTTTATATTGACTAATAAATGCTACAACCCCACTCCCCTGCAAGGCCCTACATGCGTGGTTAAAAACTCTTGCTTAAAAAAGGGAATAAGCTCTAATTAGCAAATATCTCCTGAGGGTCTATTATGTGCCAGACACTGTTTTAGGTGCTGAGGATATAATACTAACAATTCCTGTTCTCATAATTCAGGAAAAACAAGATTCAGGTAACAAACAAAACAAATACATATCAGATGTTCAGTACTATGGAGAAAAATATAGCAAGAAAGAGAAGCAGAGTGCTAGGATGGGGGAGTGTCAGGGCAGGTGAAATGTGAGCAAAGACTTGTAAGACGCAAGGAAGCAACAAGCAGATATCTGGGGAATGAGCAATTCAGAGAGCGAAGAACAAGTACAAGGCTCCCAGGCAGCAACCTACCTGACATACCTGAGGCCCAGTCAGGAGGCCAGTGGGGCAGCGGCAGGATGAGTGAAGAGAGAGCAGTAGGAGGTAAGAGCAGAGAGGTCCTGGGCAGCCAGTGCAGGTAGATTAAAGGCCAGTAAATGGACTTTGGCTTTCACTCCGGGTGAAACAGACACCCTTTGGAGTGTCCAGAGCAGAGGAGTGGCCTTAGCTGATTGCCCCTTAACAGAACCACTCTGACTGCTGTGTTGAGAAGAGGCTAAAGGGACAAGGCCAAAGGGAGACTGCTAAGGCTACTACAATAATCCAGGTGAAAGATAACAGACGCTCAGCCCAAAGTGGTAGTGGTAGAGGTGGTAAAAAGTGCTCAGACTCTGGATATATTTTGAAGGCAGAACCTAAAGGCTTTCTCAAATTATTTAATACCACAATGGCAACTATCAATTATTTGAACACAGAGTTTTAGCTCTATCAGAAATATGTGATTATCCTTCTGATGGTTAATGTCTTGGCAAAAATTCTGACAGACTTTCAGATGCCATCAGATGCCAAAACAATGGTTAAGAGTTAGGCCAGGGCCCGACATGGTGGCTCACACTTCTAATCCCCACACTTTGAAAGGCCAAGGCAGGAGAATCACTTGAGCACAATTCAAGATCAGCCTGGGTAACAGTGAGATCCTGTCTCATATTTTTCTAAAATTTTTATATTAAAAATTTTTTTTAAAAAAGAGTGAGGCTGGTAGAAGATTGACCAAGGGTCAAATCATTACTCCATCACTTGAGAGCTCTGTAAGTGAATGATCGTAAGCTCTGTAAGTGAGGATAATAAGAACTATTTCGTAGGGTAAAGAGTAAATAAAATAATACTGAAAGTTCTTAATACAGTCTGGTCCTCTGCATTTATAAGGGTAGAAATGGGGAATCCCACAAATTAATTCAATCTAGTAACAGTGAAAATGTTAAAAAATTCTTAAGGGATTATGAGATCTGAGATCATGCACAAGATTCCTAGGATTTCTTACCTGAAAGACGCCACCATCTGGTTATAGGAGAAATACTGGTGATAATCATGATGGATGGAGTGACCACAGGGCTCAGCGTTGGCTCTGCGAGTATACTGGTGCCCATAAAATCTAAGTTCAAGGTATTTTGCAAATGACATAGACCAGGACTCATTGGAAAGAGCAACAACTGGTGTTACCTGGAATTCAGCAAAAACAGTTTACCTAATCACATATTGAGAATCTCTTTTTCAAAAAATAACATTTTCTTTTCTTTTTTTTTTTTTTTTGAGACGGAGTCTCGCTCTGTTGCCTAGGCTGGAGTGCAGTGGCACGATCTCGGCTCACTGCAAGCTCCGCTTCCCGGGTTCAGGCCATTCTCCTGCCTCAGCCTCCTGAGTAGCTAGGACTATAGGCACACGCCACCACGCCCGGCTAATTTTTTGTATTTTTAGTAGAGACAGGGTTTCACGATGTTAGCCAGGGTGGTCTCGATCTCCTGACCTCGTGATCCGCCTGCCTCAGCCTCCCAAAGTGCTGGGATTACAGGTGTGAGCCACCACACCCGGCCAACATTTTCTTTTGTAATACAAATGTAATATATTCTGACTGCAGAAAACTGGGAAAAGAATGAGAAAGTTCAAAGGTGGGTGGACTTGGGGGTGGTGGAGGAGAGCAGCATCACCAATAAACCCACCAACAACATCAATATACTAATATATGTTTACTTTTGATGTATTTATATATATATATGCACACACACACATATACATATATACATACATACATGGACACGCACACGGCCAGTATATTTGTAAATAAAAACTCCTATAGTTTCATAATCTTTTACTTAGCAATATATCGTGAATATTTTCCCACATAAAATATTCTTGCACAACTTTTCAAATGGCTTCAGAGTATCTGGACAAGTATTTAACCAATCCTTACTGATGTGCCTTTAAGACGTTACAAGTTTTTCCATACTGAGATGATGTTCTGATGAACATCCTTGTATATACATATTTACAAATATCCACAATTATTCCCGTGGGATAAATTAATAAAGGTGGGAATTGGTAAGTCAAAGGGCATAAACATTTATATGATCTTTGATAATTTTTGCCACATTATCTTCCAAAACAAGTGCACCAGTGTATACAGTCTCCAACAATATTTAAGAATATCAATTTCCCCCACTTTCTTACCCAATCCTAGGAATTAGAATTGAAATTTTTGAAATGTAACCTCCTAAAGAAAAAATTTTAAAGAGATTTTACTGATATATGCTTATCTGACTACTAATGAATAACATTTATTTGTTATTTGTTTAGTAACCATTTGCATTAAATTGCATTGTCATGTCCTCTGCCCATTTTTCTATTATCATGGCTTATAGAAATTTGATATTACATATATTTATGTTTAGTCATATATGTTGTATTTTTCCCTGACACTAGAAGTTTTTCATTTTAGTGTAACAAAATTTACCTTTTCCTTTCTAGCATAAAAAAAGCAGAAGTTTCTGTTTTAAAATAAAGTGCATATAGCAAAGCATGTAAGTCATAAAGACCAAATTTAAGTTATTCATTTAGTACCACGGTCAGTCTACCCAGTTAACATATTCTACAACAAACTATTACCAGCTAACTAATAGGAACTAAAGTCAGTAAGAACAAGTATGAAACTAAGACTGAGAATTGCTAGAAATAATTTTATGTCTGTATGTTTGCTGCTGCAGGTGCAACTTTGATTTTGCCCTTCTCTACCACTGATTAATGTAGGTCGTGCTATTATTTTATATATAATTCCCATATGTGCCTTCCAAAAGCACACTTTGAAATAACCCAATTAAGGCCAGGCGATGTGGCTCACACCTGTAATACCAACACTTTGGGAGGCCGAGTTGGGTGGATCACCTGAGGTCAGGAGTTTGAGACCAGCCTGGCTAATGTAGTGAAACCTTGTCTCTATTAAAAATACAAAAATTAGCTGGGCATAGTGACGCATGCCTGTAGTCCCAGCTACTCCAGAGGATGAGGCAGAAGAATAGCTTGAACTCAGGAGACAGAGGTTGCAGTGAGCAGAGATCACACGACTGCACTCTAGACTGGGCGATAGAGCAAGACTCTGTCTCAAAAAAAAAAAATAATAACCTAATTAAGGTAATAAGTTAAATTTGGAACATTTTATCCAGATTGCAAGCAGTCTGGATAAAAATCATATATTAAAAAAAAACACAATATTGGCACCAACTTTTTGCCCCAGAGTTAGAAAAGTAAAGAAAGGCACAAAGAAGAAACAAAACACATGTCCCTTTCTCAAGAACATGCATAAAAACCAGTAGAGATCAATTTCAACATGGTCTCATCTGTATGTGAATAGAAATGCTGATATAGGCTCAAATTTATTATACAAATATCCTAATATACTGCAGTTATTGCTTTACAAGTCTGTCTCCTCCCCTAGAGAACAGAAGTCATTCCTTATTCTTTTTTTCATTCCTAGGGCCTAGCACAGTATCTGGCACATAAATGGTGCTAAATGTTTGTTGAATGAATAAACAAACAAAATTGAGATATGTCAAGATACAACCTCAAGATACTTTACTGTATAAGGCACTTGTATTTTATTTAATGACTGATACACTCCTAAGATGGGATCTTCAAAAAACGATTACTAGATTGAACATACAGCACTGGAAGGTAAAATAACAATGACAAATAGAGCTCTATAACAAATAACAAATCCAGTACCATATAGGAAACCTTCTCCTCAGAAAAAAAAAACCATACAAATAAAGAAATAAATGGCAAACAAAATATAGTAATAGGGTCTATTTACCTGTTTGCAGATTCTACACCAGGAATATGTAAGAATTGTATGCTGATATCCAGGTACTGGAGAATCCAACTCCTTCAGGATTATCTGCACACAGCCTTGGCCATGAACAAAGCGCCGAATATGATGTACCATGGGGGTATCACAGAACATGCTTGGACACTGATAAGAAGGCCTTTGACAAACAAAAGAGCCCTTCTCACATTAAGCATGAAACAGAAATCAGAACCACTGTCAAAGTGCAGCGTGACTAGTGGACAATCTGCACAAGGTACTCATGCTGCTCTGAGCCTGCAGCTGAACATCATCTTCAGCTACAGCATGGTGATAGTTTCCATTTGTTAGGCACCTTCTATTTGCCAAACCATTTTAAAACATTTCCTTTTACCTTCTGACAATTCTAGGGATTGTTATTCCCTATAAAGGGGACTAGTAAAGTGCTTTGTCATGTAAGTGGCAAGTGATGATGCTAAGACTTAAACTGAGGTCTAGATGATTCCAACATTTTACCTCTCATTTGAATCACTGTAAAAAAACAGGTATCTGAAAAATGTTGATGGTAGGGTAATTAGATGGGCAGAGATATGAGGAATGTTCTGGATAAGAGATCTCAGTTTAAATATGAAATAGATTACTTCTTTGAATGATATACTCTGATATGCACTATGAAAGTGAGGATCATGTAACAGTCACTTGACATCCAACTCATGTTTACATTTTAGGTTGAAATTTTGAGCATCAAAAATGTGTAATGGAAGAGAAGGAAGAAATATGTTCTTACCTGAAACAGTATCTCTCTAAAAATATTCCTAATGTAAGATCATTCTTTCCATAAAATTCCATTGTTACAATCCTAAAGAAGAGACCACCTCTTAGAAACATAAGAATTACCATGCACCAGAGACATTTCATGAGACCACGAATTATGATTACCTATTAAATGTATGGTACTTAACAATGAAGTATGAAAGCAGGTAATGTTCTTTGTTGTTATGAAACAGGTTTTAACTCATCCAATAAAACAAGTTTAGACTTGCCACACTAAAGCATCTTTTTCACTCCCAATCCACTAGTATCTTATGAAACTAATGAGGATGCATAAACTATAATATTAATTTAGTAAAACTGATCTGAGTTAAGAAGAGGTAAAGGTTTTCTTTACAAAGGCTTAAGCCCTGTCAGCACAAGGTGGGACTCTGGTCTCCTACTCTCTTGTCCATGCCTTTACTGAGCATGGAAAACAGCAATTCTTGCTAAAGTGCCAGTTTCTAACTTTTTATCTAACCTATAAATGCTCACAAGACAGTTTGGCTATATAACTGTTGAAATCCACATCTTATTCAAGCCTTGACCTATATATAAACTCCCAAAGAAAATTCCCATGGGTTCTGCCAGTCCCAAGTCTGCCTGCTGAAGCTACACTACTAGAAGAATCCATGAGCTCACTGCTGGAAATAAGTGTTTCAGGTATCCAAAATTAAAACACAGAATGTTTTGGCATGAAAACAGTGCCCTCCAAAAAGAAGTTATGTTCCATAGTACTTTTAAAACTAAAGGTGAACTATGTAATGTAAGGCTATGTAAGTCTGTGTGAGGTTTTTGTGACAATAATTTGAAAAAAATAATTTAAAACATAAAATGTATTTCAGTTTCTATCAATCTACTTAAGTTTTAGACCAAAACCCATTAATAAAGCAATAGGTTGACTGCTTTTATAAAAACTATGCCTGAAGGAAAACCTGCCTAAATTGTACATGCTATCATCAAAATGCTTATAAACAAGCTTTTTGTGTGTCAACTTTCTCACTTTTTTAAGTACATGTTGGGCATCCCTAATCTGAAAATCCAAAATCCAAAATGCTCCAAAATCTGAAACTTTTGAGTCCTGATATGATACCACAAGAGAGAAATTCCACAACTGAAACCTTTGCTTTCTGGTGGTTCAATGTATACAAACTTTGTTTTATACATAAAATTATTACAAATCTTATATAAAATTAACTTCAGGCTACGTGTACAAGGTGTATATGAAACACAAATGAATGTCATGTTTAGACTTGGGTCCCATCCCCAAGATAACTCATTAAGTATATGCAAATATTTCCAAATTTGAAAAAATATTAAATCCAAAACACTTCTGGTCCCAAGCATTTCAGATAAGGGAAAGTCAACCAATACAAATTCCTCTTCTATCCCTCACATTTTTTTCACTCTTAATGTACTCTCATTTACTTCTACTCATGAACAAACATGTATTTTCATATTTACTTCACAAGTTTAAAAGTTCTATCAATTCATATATGACCAGCAGTGTGCTGTGTACCTAAATACAGGTCCTAATGACTGTTTTTGTCTTTGTTTTTTTTTAATTGCTGGAATTCTGTTCTTAAGTGGAATAGTGTAGGGGGAAAAGAATCCTACCAAGGACTGACACAGGCACTAGGAGCATTGCTGGACTGGGCAGAAGAGCTGCTGAAGAGCACACAAAGTCTCTGGTGGTTAATGGGATTCAGACAGTCCACCTGAAAAAGAAGGAATGAATGGATGAGCAAGCGACTGCAACCACATTCAACCCCAATTCACCAAACACACTCCACTCTATTTGTAAAGCCTCCAATTATCACTGTAGGGGCTCTGGTCAAGATTTAAAACTACAGAAAACTAAATATAAGGAAGAAGGGCAGTTGGTTTTTGAGAAAAGACAACCCAAAAAGTTTCAATTAAACTTAAAAATACAAAACAATGTCTAGATAGCTTGTTTTCTTAACTTACTCTTTATTTTACACAACTGCACTAAATTATTTCGGAAGAAAAATTAATTAAATATATCCATACTTAACAGTCTGAACTGATGGGATATAACATCAATCTGAGACACCCAGAAATCTAAATTCTAAAGTGTTTATTTATCTATGCTTATGGCTGTTTTTGATCATTACAAAGGTAAAACCAGCTCAGCTCTCTGTTAAAATTGAAATAGTATAGAAGCATATGAAGAAGTTCATAAAATACACAAAACTGCTCCTCCTATGATTCTACTCCACCTCCTAAGCTGAGGAGTTTGACTCTGTGGTTTTAAAATATCTATTCTTTTTGCTAGTTTACATACCTGTTCCACATACACACGTCACTTCCTAAGTACACATAGCGGATTTTGTTTTTATAAATATGGAATAATATAATGCAACACATATTAAAACATAATTTGCTTTTTAACACTTCAAATATATCATGGGCTTTATCCAAGTCATTAAATGACTTGAGATCCTGCTCATCCTTAAACTGTTTCAATAAACATCTTTGTACATATATTCTTACAAAATGCAAGCACCCTTACATAAGCAAACTTAATTATTTCTGCAGGATAGATTATAAAAAGTTGGAGTCCTGGGTCAAAGGTATATACATGTATGTGTAAATTAATAGAGACTTTCCTATCACTTTCTATAAATTTATACAAATGTACATATACCTACATTTGTATAAACTTACATAAAATTTATGAAAGGTGTTTTTCCATGCCATCATTAACCATGGGTCTTTTACGACTTTCCTTTTTGTCAATCTCACAAATAAAAAATTATTTAGCACCACTATTATTTAGCACTTCCTTGACTACTAGTGAAATTGAACATATATTATTTAGCACTTCCTTGACTACTGGCGAAATTGGACATCTTTTCGTTTTATTAAACAATTGCATTTCCTCATCTAGCAATGGATTTGTTAATTAGTTTTATTGCTACCATTATCAATAATGGATCTATAAACCTTCCTTAATTTGCTCTCAATTTATGCCTAAAAAGAAAAAGGTCACTGTCGTAGTTAAATAACAAGGTAAAATGTTTTATGTTAAAAAAAAAAAAAAGAGCTAACTTTTTTTAGAAAACAAATATATTTCCTGCTAACTTTTTTTAAAAAACACATCTATTTCCTACAATAAGCTTCCATCTCTCACTCCCTGACACAAGGATCCAGGATTATCATACCACATCCAAGTCATGTTGTCAGAAATTTTAAGCAGCTCCACATTTCCCCTTACTTATTTCAGGGATCTTCCTAGCTTACTATAAGCTCATCTTAAAACCCTGAAATCCAGTTTCATTACAATTCTGCTTCATACATATTAAAGTAACACATAAGCCAACAGACTCAAGACAAAAACAAAAATAGCATAGGAGAAGAAATATTTCACAAATCTGCATGCAGTCTGCCAAACTGATTTTTTTAGCCTGCCTTTGAGGAGTCATTCAACACATCCTAAATGCACAGGACCATCAAAAAGTGGTCTGGCTCACCTTTGTTGACCACACAGCATCACTCAGAATAAGCCCTCTCTCTTCATTACCCTCGTTTTTGCTTCCTGATTTGCCACTTGAAGTACTTGATGCATCCTTTGAATGAGCAAAAGGGTCTGAATTTTTGGGCTGAATTCTTCCTCCTCTGGCTCGATAATCGGCCAGCATTCTACCCAAGCTCTGGCTATCGCCCAGATGCTCAGCAATTCTAGTGCTCACTAGCTCATGTGAGGGTAAGACTTGAATAGACTTGGCCTGAATACTTCCATTCATGCCCTGAAGTCCAGAGAGATCCCTGAGCAGCTGTTTCTTCCTCCTGTTCTCCATTTCTTTGAATTCTTTATTGAGGAGAGGAGACCAGTAAACCTGCTCTGCAAAATAATCTCTGGTAGAGCATCTCATCCCCTTTTCAGTTAAAAGAAAGGGTTCTCGGAATGTGATTACTGGGGAGATACAGAGGATCACATCTTTTAATTCCTGCTTAAAGGCCAAAGAATAAGTCTTTCGTTTATCTTCAGAGGAGGTGACTTCCTCAGTAACATATAATCCAGTGTCATCCTGTAGAGGGTCTCTAAAGGCTCTTATCTGGCTTTTGGGATCCTGCAGCACAACTGTTTGCTGCAAACTCTCTGGCTGCTCGCTGCCTAAAGCATCTTGTTGGTCATCCACAGGGAGTGGCAACAATGATTCCGGTACAGGTGCAAAGAAAGCACAAGGGAGACCAGCCGGGCAAGCTGTTGTGCTATGTTCTTGATGCTTCACAGACACAACAGCCTGTGGAAGATTTTTATTTTCCTGCTCACCCTTCTCAAACACAATCCTCGATTCCAGCAAACTGCTATCATCACAGGGCAGAGACTCAGGAGGGATGTCGGGATCCCAGGGGAGGGAACCTCCGCCATACTGCTCTTGGACAGCCCCCTCATGCCCTTGTC
Organism: Pongo pygmaeus; assembly: GCF_028885625.2. Lineage (NCBI taxonomy): Eukaryota > Metazoa > Chordata > Mammalia > Primates > Hominidae > Pongo > Pongo pygmaeus. The sequence goes on along the minus strand of NC_072384.2, from coordinate 108,691,621 downwards.
CCTCAATCAGGGAATGGAATGAAGGGTTTTGCATTAATGTGGGAGGCATAGCAAATTCATCCATGAGAAAGGATATTTCTAGTTGAGAATGATAAGCAACACAGATCATAAATATTAGGATCTCCTTAACTCGAGCCAGCTCATAATCAGAGCCTCCTCTTAGCTTGATTGTACAGCCTAGGTGCTGTGGACAACCTTCAAAAAACATCAGCGTCTTGGTTTGTTCTACAAATAAAAACAAACAGAAAGTTAAGATGGTGGAGGTGGCAATCCAGAAGTCCAAATAGAATTAATTCACTCTCTTAACATCTGTAAAAGAAAAACTCTTACATGAATAAGATCACAGTTGCCTATCCTCACTTACCCACTATTAATAAGTATTTCCTAGTAAGTAAACATTGTAGTAGTGATAAGTTAACTCTTTTCCTCAGGTCAGTCTATGCTAAAGATCACTCACCATTAGGCAACTGAAATATCTGCATATAAAATTTGTGACAAGTGCCCAGGTGCGGTTTCGTAAGCAGCTGGTCCATTGACATCACTAAATCACCTTGGGTCATTCGACTGATTCGTTCCAAAACTTGCTACAAAACAGAAAAACATTATATTACAAAACTAGAGAAGAATAAAAATCCTTATAAATTTAATCTGGAAAAGTAATGGAAAAATTAAAAAATAACATTCACAAATTTCCTTTTTAATAAATATATGATCAATTTTTTTATTCCGGATTCTTCTACACTTAGTTGCTTAGTAATCAATATATGCCCACTGAAACCTTACTCATATTAATAACATTATAAAAATGCACTTAAGCATCATGGATTACCACAAGATACTGTGGGGAGAAAAACAGCTTCCTAGAATTGGCCCCTGTTCTGCACAGGGTAAACTTTTCAAGGGAGAGAACGTTTTCTGCTTGAGCAATTCTCCAACAAAAACAAAGGATCAACAAATACCTAGTGATTAACTAATGTCCATTTCACTTTTGGTCTTGTAGACACCAGTAAGTATTACATAATCAATTATACTTTCTTCCAGTTCCAGTCTGAAATTCTCAATCTTAATGAAATAGGTGCCATATCTTCTGTCCCACTTTCAATACAAATAGAACAGCAAAGAAAAAAAGATTCTTGTATACCTACCATACGTGCATATAAATTTAAAAGCTGTGATTTTTTTTAATAAAATAGAAAATTAAAAACACTCACTGACTTTACATTAATGACCAAAGTAATGCCATGTTCCAATAACATGTCCTGGGCAATCCGAGACACTGTTTTCTCAACTAGAACCAAGGTGGGTCGAACATCAACTATTCGCTGGACATAATTCTTCAAGAATTCCCTTTCCTAAGTAAGATAAATCAGAAATATTACACCTGGTAAAATGCAGTATCTGGACATATTAAAATATCATCAGAGTGAACAGGCAACCTACAGAATGGGAGAAAATTTTTGCAATCTACTCATCTGACAAAGGGCTAATATCCAGAATCTACAAAAAACTCAAACAAATTTACAAGAAAAAAACAAACAACCCCATCAAAAGTGGGTGAAGCACATGAACAGACATTTCTCAAAAGAAGACATTTATGCAGCCAACAGACACATGAAAAAATGCTCATCATCACTGGCCATCAGAGAAATGCAAATCAAAACCACAATGAGTTACCATCTCACACCAGTTAGAATGGTGATCATTAAAAAGTCAGGAAACAACAGGTGCTGGAGAGGATGTGGAGAAATAGGAACACTTTTACACTGTTGGTGGGACTGTAAACTAGTTCAACCATTGTGGAAGACAGTGTGGTGATTCCTCAAGGATCTAGAACTAGAAATGCCATTTGACCCAGCCGTCCTATTACTAGATTATAAATCATGCTGCTATAAAGACACATGCACATGTATGTTTATTGTGACACTATTCACCATAGCAAAGACTTGGAACCAACCCGAATGTCCATCAATGATAGACTGGATTAAGAAAATGTGGCACATACACACCATGGAATACTATGCAGAAACAAAAAAGGATGAGTTCGTGTCCTTTGTAGGGACATGGATGAAGCTGGAAACCATCATTCTCAGCAAACTATTACAAGGACAAAAAACCAAACACCGCATGTTCTCACTCATAGGTGGGAATTGAACAATGAGAACACTTGGACACAGGAAAGGGAACATCACATACGGGGGCCTGTCATGGGGTGGGGGAGGGGGGAGGGATAGCATTAGGAGATATACCTAATGTAAATGACGAGTTAATGGGTGCAACACACGAACATGGCATATGTATACATATGTAACAAACCTGCACATTGTGCACATGTACCCTAGAACTTAAAGTATAATAAAATATATATATATATATATAAAGATAGCTTGACTATTATCAATCTTAGCCTAAATTTTCTTCATCCACAAATAAGTCTGTAAGAAAATTAATTCAAACACAGTAAGAATCTCATTCATCATTCTAAACTTGATTATGCTGACAAGAGTTTCAGGAGAAATTCCATGCTCCAACTAACTTTCCTTGAGAGATTTTCAATTCTTAATTTAAAAGCCAAGAATCCAATTAGCTAGTTCAGAGGTTAAAAAAAAACAAGAACAACAAAAACCCTAACCTCACAACTCCCAAAATAAAAGCAATTTCTAAGTTTTTTTTGTTTGTTTGTTTTTGTTTTTAAGAGACGGGGTCTCATTCTGTTACCCAGGCTGGAGTGCAGAGGTGCCATCATAGCTCACTGTGACCTCAAAGTCCTGGGCTCAAGCAATCCTCCTGCTTCACTCTTCTAGGACTACAGGCACACATCACCATGCCTGGCTAATTTTTTCTATTTTTTGTAGAAACAGAGTCTCACTATGTTACCCAGGCTGGTCTTGAACTCCTGGCCTCAAGCAATCACAAGTGTCAGCCACTATGCCCATCCCTAAGTTGTTTTAATATGATTATGAATTCTCTCCTCTACATTCTGAAACCAACATGAGTTATCCCTTTTTCTGGATCTCTGAATAAATAACTCTAACAGATGCTATTTCAGCTACTTCCTAATTCCAATTTCCCAACAGATCATATAATACCTAGAACAGCTACAGTTAAAGATCTCAAACATAATGCTAATAGAATTTTATCACAAAGGCTTAATTTCAAAAGAAATGAATATTGTGGCTCATGCCTGTAATCCCAGCATTTTGGGACGCCTTGGGCGGATCACCTGACGTCTGGCGCTCAAGACCAGCCTGGCCAACATGATGAAACCCCGTCTCTACTAAAAAAAGTACAAAAATTAGCCAGGCGTGGTGGCAGGCACCTGTAATCCCAGCTACTCGAGAGGCTAAGGCAGGAGAATAGCCTGAACCCGGGAGGCGGGGGTTTCAGTGAGCCAAGATTGCACCATTGCACTCCAGCCTGGGGGACAAGAGCGAGACTTCGTCTCAAAAAAAAAAAAAAGAAAAGAAAAGAAAAAGAAAAAAGAAGTATTTTCCTTTATTCCTTTAGAGTTCTCTACTAAAATGTCTAGTCAAAACCCATCATTTTTACTGATAGCACAGCTGAATTCCAAAGAGAAAACAGCCCCAGGTCACAGAGTTCTTAAGTAATACAGCAGAGTTTTATAAAGCACTGTCCCTTTTACTACAACTCATTTTCTCTTATTGTTATCTAGGAAATCAGTACAAAAGTGATTGCTCCTACCACTCTTGAAAAAAATGTATTTACCTAGGAATTTTCAAGTAATGCTTTTCCTAAATGTTTCTGGAACCCAGCATAAGTGTTTCACTATAATATAATATACACATTCCTTAAAAGCTTCCATTTCGAATGACCACAAAGTAAAATTAACAGCATTTATGGGAGAAAAGGAGTTGGGGCAGAAAACTTAAAACCTATGCAACTTTATACCTTCAGCACTAACAAAGATAATAATTGGTACCTTAAGAGGAATCATGGAGAGCCCGGGCAGAGAGCTTCATATGGCATGAGGCTGCCTCAAGTGAAATTAAATGCACAAAAACTATTGCAACACTACAACTAGAAATGGAGCTCTGAGCAGTAAAGCTACCAAGAACCACACAGAGATGCGGGTGTGCCTCCCTGGGGAGAGAGCCCTGCAGGCAAAAGCTCACTTTTACTTTCTTAAAATAGAGCTGGAAGGGTTTCTGCCTGTGTAGTAGCTGAGCTGAGACTTTTTCCTTTCCAGCTGAGGGTTATAACCTACTGCGGCTATTCTGGGCCTCCTTGCTTAGGAAAAACCACTAAGAAACCAACACAACTTCCATCTGACATTATTCTGTTTGCCAACTACATATAAGCTAATTGGTATTCTAGAAATATGTTATAGTAGCATAGACTGTATTACAAACCAGAGACTCCATTAGAAATCTGATAAGTTTGAGAAATTCCCACAGTAAATCAGTGGATTAAGTGGGAAAGGGAAATTAGTATTTGGATTTTCACTTTTTCTTCCTTATATCCTTGAACAGTCACATGTTACCTTTAAGACTTTGAAACTTTAAAAATAATGAGCGACAGAGGTTTTGGTAAGCTATCAAGTTTGCCTATCCAATTTAATTAGCTAGAATTAAGTCAAAATCATTAAGAGTTTATAAGCATCATGGTACACAAACATCCCTCCAAATTATTATTTTCAGTAGTAAATTCTTACCTGAAGCACAATAGGATCAATGCAAGTAAACTTAGTTTCTTCTCTGTAGAGATACTCAATGGAACACTTCAACAGAAGAATTTTGGGGTTTTTAATACAAGAATTCATCTACAAAAAAATGAACAGTTTGTTAAAGTGTTTAAAGGTTTGCATTTTACAACCCTCCTTTAATTATAACTTTAAATCTATATTGTTCATAATTCCTATTAACTTAATGTATCTCATATTAGTATTAATATACTCTCACTTAGTTCTTTTATGGTATTAAATTTTTTCAAAGCAAATAATATGTTCAGAAAAATGCAAAATTCTTCAAAAAATGGCTTTTCTTTCTTAATACTACTTTGATCTTCTATACTCTTTAACTTTTTTTTTTATTTCTGATGTTGTAAGAAGAGACATCATGCCCTGAGTGTGCACGGAGGGAGCAGTATTTAATGACAGGTTACTTCACAAACTCTAAGAAATAAGCAACTTTAAAAGCCTATTTTAGTCTTTCTAAAATTCAAGAGGAGAAGTGGGAGAAAAGAATTAAAATGCCTCCTGAGCATATCGCTAATAGAATAAATTTCCAAACAATCATTAAGGTGGCAAGCTGAAATAGGAAACATGAAGCTCAAAAAGAAAATCTGAAAGCATCTCAAGAAGCAGAGACTCAAATAATATACCCTAACCGTGTGCTTAAAGCCACAGGCAGGATAGCAATAGAGGTTTCAGGCTGACCAAGTTTATGGACCCCAAACTGGCAAACAGTTCTGAAAACAGTGACTCACCAGCTGGGAAACTCAATTCAGGACTCTTTTTAGCAACTACAAATCAAGGACTATCTCTAATCAGTGGGGCAAGACAGTCATTCATGCATATGTTTCCACCACACCCACATACAAATTTTCCTCACTTTCTGAGAAGGCACAACATATTTACCTCTTAATTCAACAAATATCATTTAATTTGGTTTAAAGTTCTCCTTTAAAGGGTAATGTGTGGTTTTGGTAAGACTCTGTAGAAATATTGACTGATGTGGAATTATTGCAATAAAATACGCGATAAGTACAAAACTCAAGCCAAGTATATTTTTATTTATCTATGGTCACTAATAATTTTCAGGAATCTTAATGCCTTAGAAAAAACTATAATAAGCTCAACTTAGAAAAAAGTGAAAACAAGACTAGAGTTCATCCATCTGGTTGCTCAGGCTAGAAATCTGCCTCAGCTCTCGCTGTAACAAAATCAGTATCCCCAGAAGCGGGGCCAGGGTATCTCTGTTTTGAATGTTTCCCCTGGAGATTCTGAAGCACAGCAAGGTTTGAGAACACTACTATAGATCAATGGTATCTCAAAACCCAAGGACCAACAAATGACACTGGAAACACCTGAAGTGCCTACTTTTTTTTTTTTTTTGAGACGGAGTCTCACTCTGTTGCCCAGGCTGGAGTGCAGTGGCGTGATCTCGGCTCACCGCAACCTTCACCTCCAGGGTTCAAGAGATTCTTCTGCCTCAGCCTCCCGAGTAGCTGAGACTACAGGGACACGCCACCGTGCCGGCTAATTTTTGTATTTTTCGTAGAGACGGGGTTTCACCCTATGGCCAGGCTGGTCTCAAAGTCCTGATCTTGTGATCCGCCAGCCTCGGCCTCCCAAAGTGCTGGGATTACACACTCCGCCTAGTGCCTACTTTAAATACAGTACCACCATTTCCCTAACATCCATACACTGCCATTGCCCTTAACCTACTGAATGAGAATTTCTAGTGGTTAGGCTAAGAACAGGCATTTTTAAAAGGTCCACATGTGATCTCAATGTATGTACACTACACTGAGAATCAAAAGATTTCAGAATAAAGTTCAAGACCTTTAATGAGATACAAAGCCCTTGCCTGCTTCCTCCAGCTTCATCTACATTGCCCATATTACACCTTAGGAGCTCAGAGTCTCCTTAATACCTCAGGTTATCTCACTCCACTCCTTTGTGCTAGTGCTACAAAGATATAAGGTGAGAAGGATACCAGAAGAAGACTGACAGTTCTGTAGCCGAGCACCAGAAGAGCTATCAGTTTTAGAATGCTAAGCCTCTGGAAGGACTCCAGCCTACTAGAGAAACCCTGTCTCCCTAAGATGTAACAGGATCAGGAGATAAATAATGCCAGTATCTTACCATTCTATTAATCTAGAAGCCTGATCCTCCCCCCTTCCTCCTTCTGTCTGGTGAATTCCCATTATTCAAATTCCAATCCATTCATCCTCAGCTCTGGGAAATCTTCCCTGAACCTACCAAATTTCACCCCTATGGCAGACACAGCTGCCTTTCATTGTCCATTGTCCATTTCTTCCATGACTAAGGTACCCCAACTTGTTACCTAAGCACACAGCCATGGTTTGCTGAACTTCACTGCTGAACTGAGTCACATTACCTTTTTATGTGCAATGTTCTTGGTACAAACAAAGCCATTGACAACCACGGAATCAAACTTCTTTCCACCTGGGATCTAATGGAACAATTAAGAAAACAATAAAATTCAATGATAACATGCTTAGAATCTAGTTAGATGTATGCTATTATTTCCATTTTTTTAAACTATTATGTAATCAAATAAGAACAAAAAATTTCAGGAAATAATTCTTCCTTTCAACCAATGATCAATGGCATCTCTGCATGACTCTGTTTTCCCATCCCCTGTTCTCTAATGTACTATACTAGGACTCTAAAGTACTCACTGACTGAATAAACTAGTGCCATGTGGCAGTTAACACTATTGTTTAAGTTAAATATCATAGGGAAAAAGCACACACAGGACTCCATTACTATCTAAATCAGGGGTGTCCAATCTTTCGACTTCCCTGGGCCTCACTGGAAGAAGAACTGTATTCGGCCACACAAAATACACTAATAACAGCTGATGAGCTTAAAAAAAAATCTCAAAAAATGTCATAATGTTTTAAGAAAGTTTATGAATTGGTGTTGGGCCAGATTCAAAGCAATCTTGGGCTGCATGCAGCCCACAGGCCACGAGTGGGACGAGCTTGATCTAAATAAAGCAAATTACCCACTGCTTTTCCTCAGAACAGTGATCACAATCTGTGAGAACAGGCTTTCTCATAGCTGACTTGTCAAGAAGAGGAAGCAAGAAAGGAAGAACCTATCTCTGTTTGGGTTCCCAACTCATCTCCGATATAACTCATCCTTTCCATTCACCTCTCACTTCCTATGCGTGGCTTCCATGACTCCTAAGTGCACTGCTAACAAACAAAGCAGACAGGAAAACCTCCTACTCCTCACCTAGCACCCCTCAGGGTAATTACTCTTTTCAGATTACCATTAAAACAAAAATTACAATCAGTCCTGCCTCATCAGTTCCTAGCATTAGTAAAACATTAGCAGAGCTCACTTTTTTGATGTGAACAAACTGACGGATATCCATGTCATCATCCTGGTTCTTGACATCAGGTCGGACTGTCTGAACAACCTGGCAGACCAATGACACGATGATGTCCCTCCAAGATGATGACAGTGAGTCACTATGGAGCAACTGCTGGAGTAGTGCCATCATGTGGTTATGATTAGCTGAACTACAAAAATATTATAAGAAAGAAGTTTGCATAGTTAATACTGCCAGAGACAACAATTCTGATGATAAAACAAGCAGCCTACAAAGAAATAACATTTCAATTATGGCTCACAGATAAGATTTTCTAGGTCAATATCATTCTTTCATTATATCTGTACCTTAAGGATTTTGCATATAAATGAAATCTGAATATCTTCCACTAAGAAGTCCCCTGCAATTGACTGAAATGAAATTTTAACACGTAAAATGGGGACAGACAAGCACAGTTTGGGGCTTTTGTTTTTGTTTTTTTCTCTGAGATGAAGTCTTGCTCTGTTGCCTAGGTTGGAGTGCAGTGGCGGATCTCAGCTCACTGCAACCTCCACCTCTTGAGTTCAAGCAATCCTCCTGTCTCAGCCTCCGAGTAGTTGGGATTACAGGCCAGCGCCACCACGCCTGACTAATTTTTGTATTATTAGTAGAGACAGGGTTTGACCATGTTGGCCAGGCTGGTCTCGACCTTCTGACCTTGTGATCCTCCCGCCTCAGCCTCCCAAAGTGCTAGGATTACAGGCTTGAGCCACCGCACCCAGCCGGGGCTCTTGGTTTTATAAGAAATTTAATCACAAGTCAAAATAGACTTTATTTCCTAAGTAATCTTGGTATTTTTTTACTTTCTAAGGAAAAAGAAAAAGACCTCCCTTTTTAAGAGGAATGATGCATATGCTTATCAAGTCATTGAAGATAATAAAAGTGAAAAATTAAAATTAAAAATTTCACTGCCTTACAGCAATCTCTCCATGGCTTGTTTCTCCCCATTCTCCTCCCTCAGGAGCTCCAGGTTGTTATGATGCCAGCCCAAAGGTGTGAAAGGCAGCTCTTTGGATTTTTCCTCTACTCGACGATTAAATAAGGATTCTAAGTACAATATAAAATAAGAAGTTATTACTTCATTGTCCTGTTTTATACCATCTACTCATATATTTAGAAATTGCCCTTTGTCTTTATAAATGTTTTAAGTTAGCCAACATAAATTATTGGTGTAAAAAGGCAAGAACATGTAATAAACATATAAATAAAATGCATAAGAAAATACATACAAATACATAAAATACACTAAAAATACAGAAATGCAAGAATTAAGAAGAGCAGTAATTGGCAACAGCCAAAATCAGAAACAGAACTGTGAAAATCAAATGTACGTAACTAAGACTCTCAAGCCAATAATTATAAGCACAGCTTCTGAAAAGCAAATAAAATGAAACTTTTGCTTCTCCTTTTAATTTTTAAAAATGAGGGTGTTAATTTCCCCCTTTAAAATCACAAACTGGGCCGCGCATGGTAGCTCACGCCTGTAATTCCAACACTTTGGGAGGCCAAGGTGGGCAGATCACCTGAGGTCAGGAGTTCGAGACCAGCCTGGCCAACATGGTGAAACCCCATCTCTACTAAAAACACAAAAATTAGCTGGGCATGTTGGCACACGCCTGTAATCCCAGCTACAAGGGAGGCTGAGGCAGGAGAATCACTTGAACCTAGGAGGCAGAGATTGCAGTAAGCCAAGATCGCACCACTGCACTCCAACCTGAGTGACAGAGTGAGACTCCATCTCAAAAAAAAAAAAATCACAAACTGAAAACTGCATTTGACAGAAATCTGAATGCTGGCAAAAGAACACATGATAGCGTGGGTGATGAATTTTCAAGAAAGAAGCTCAGCTCAGATATCACAAAACAACAGATGACAGTGTAGAAAGTCTATTCAGACAATCCTCAATAGTGTTTCTCTTTCAATATTGGCACAGGGGTTTTTTAACAAAATTTTAGCAAGACAGACTCAAAAACATAAATATTAAAACATAATAAACAGCATTTATGTAGAATTTGTGTAAAATCTTTAAATTTTTTAAAGGATGAATGAAAATAGATGACAAAAAATAAATAATAAATGCTTAACAAAAAAATATGTTCACTAAATAATTGAATAATCTGACCAAATAAGTGGAAAGAAAAGAAGTGGGAAATGCTTACAAAAATTCTCTAACCTGTCCTCTCTTAAAAGCAAAACAAACTAACTAAAAAACTTCCACCAAACAGCCCAGCAGATTACACAGTAAAGTATATGTCCATAACATGTGAAGTACAAGAATTGCGCATTTCAATTACATAAAGGGCCACTCTGTAAACTTCCAGCTGAACCAGATGCTTGGAGGTGAATTTAGAAGCACTGCCAAGCTATCAGATAAGCTGCAGTGGCTTCCTTGTACCAGCTTGCCTTCTCTGTTCGATCTGAAACCCTGGGAGCCAAGAAGGAAGAGAAATTTTCTCCCATTATCTGAGGCCTAACCAGTGGAGTGCTATGGACTATAACTAAGAATGTCTTTACTCTAGGAAGCTAAGCTAAGCTAAGTAGGGAAGGAATAGGAGAAGGCTAATACTTTTCTATTCTCCTTTTGTGTCCAAAAGAAATTTATCAGCAGAGTTAGTTCTTTAACCTCTACTGCCTACTTCTCTTCCTCACTCCACAGGGCAAGCAGCATCCTTAAATGGAGATCTGCCTGTGGGCTTTTTGACAAATTTGACAATCCTTGATGATATTTATATCAATACTTAATATTATATTCACAATATAGTTAAGTGTAAACTATGTCTTTAAAAGAATTAAGTTCAAATTCTACTTACAAGTTTTTAAACAATTACTTTTCACACCAGAGACCTCCTTCTCGCAAACCAAGTCCAAGTTTACATTCTTGGTTCTCAACATTCTCAAAATCATTATACATATTAAAAACTGTGTTCCCATGATACCACCATAATCAAATATATTTTCAGCACCTTCTCTGCGCCAATCAATGTGCTAAGCCCTAAGTATATCCTCATGAAAAAAAGAGACACCATTCCACATACAGCTTTTTATAAAATTACCTTTGATGAAAGCGTCACTTATTGAGAACTGTTGTCCTCCAGTGTCAGAAATCAAATACTCTGCATACCAGGGAGACAACAGAGAGGAGGAACAAAAGGAGAGACATATGACTATAACATGTCAGCATAATTATACAGAGAATACGCCCACACACAAAATATTACTCATACTAAACCCATCACTACCCAGCAAATTCAAGAAAGCTTTGGGTCAAAATGCCTCTTTATACTTGTTCTATGCACTTCATACTAAACTTAAGCAGACGTGCATTAATAACACAATAGAGCCATGAAAACAATTCTCCTTAATTCAAATGTCAGATAGAGAAATGTTTTTCTCTTACCAAAACCAACCGGTTTATGAAAATTAAGATCTTCAGATACTTGTATGACCATCCTAAAAGATTACAGTTCTTTTCACGTGTAACTTGATGATTTAACAAATAATCACTTTGCCTATGCACAAAGTAGTTCATACAGAACCCACCTGATAAAACAATATAAACTTTTTTCAAATTTCAGAATATAAGCTATAAAACAAATTAATACAGAAGTGACATTGGCAAGAATAAAGATAAAACTCATCAGTATTTGTATTAGTTCCAAATAAGTGTTTTTGTTTTTCAAAAATTATACCAAACACTGCGAAATTTTTGCTAGACATTAACTGAACACACTCTGAATGCTTTTAATATATTAAATACTTTTCTTACAAGTGAAACTTACTCTTTACTTCCCCGTGAACTTTCTCTAGGTCTGTGACCAAGCATAGCTCAAATGAGGTTCTTTCCACTATGCAAATTAAAACACGATGCATGTTAACTCCTTTAAGGTAAAGGATCTCCACAAAATTTTCTCCAAGTACATTTATAAACAACTGGGCTTTAAAAGTTACTATGTTTATAAGCCAATATGCTCATCCTTCCAACCAGGAAACAAAGAAAATATTTTATTTAGAAAGTTCAAGTGCACTATGCCAAATACAATAAAATCGAGTATGTGGACAAGACAGATGTTATACTTTATTTCTACTCTTCCCTCACAGAAATGAGTAACACCAAATCCTATTAGTTCAATTAATGTATTGTTCTTTACCAGCCTTCTCACACTAAAGCTTAATTGTATCTATATGAGACTCCAGAAATGGTGGATTTTCCCCATTTAGTTATGAAAAAAATTCAAACCTATAGAAAATGCTGTATACCATCCACCTGAGTTCAACAATTGTTAAGGATTTGCCATATATGTGTATGTTTCTTCCCCCCGATCATTCAAAGTTACACATATCATGACACTTTACCACTAGGACATCAGCACAACTCTCATAAAAATAAACGTATTCTTCTCTATAGCCACAATATTATTTATATATTTGAGAAAATTAACAATGTCTTAATAGCACAGAATTAGCCCATACTCAAGTTTATCCAACTGTCTCCAAAATATTTTTAATCCACTGTTTTTCTTCTTAAGCCTCGATGCAATCAAGTTCACACATGGCATTTGGTTCCTGTATCTCTTCATTCTCTTTTAATCTAGAACAGATCTCCTGTCTTTTCTTTCTTTTCATAACATGTATTTAAAAGAACCCAGGTCAAACGTTCTGTGCAATGTCCCACATTCGAAGTACAATCCATTGTTTTCTCATGGTGTGTTTAACTTGCTCCTCTATCTCATGTTTTCCTATGCACGGAAAACTACATCTAGAGATTTACGGAAGCCATGATTTTCACCTTCTTCTCTAGGTTTTACTTGCTAACTTTCCAAGAATAGTTCAGCATCCTGCTTGTAATACATAATAAAATATATTTTAACTGTACAATTCTCCAAGACCAATAATGAAAAATTAAGCCAGTTTTACAAGCTTCTGAAAATAGGGTTTTCTCACTTAAGACAGAAAGCATAAGTAGTATTTTTTAAAGTACAGATATTTCAACCAATTTTATAAATCCAATATTCCTCAGCCTGAAACAATATAGGACAATCCATAAGAAAATATTTAATAAGTACTACCTTTAATTTCAATGTAAAGATAAAAACCATTCCCATTTGTATTTATACAAAGGGAATGAAAACCAGAGGCAAAAGAATTCTATTATTTTTTCACGTAACTACCAGTCTCCCCGGAAATCTTTATTTTCTGGTAATCAGTGTTCATCTTGACTGTAACACTCAGCAAACTATTACACTTCAACTTCACAAGAAAAAATGTAAAAAGAATAACTCGTTAGTATGTTAAAAACTAAGAGAGAACTGTGAAAGCCAGCAATATTTATTAAGAGACTTTTAAAGTCTTCAAATTATAAGGCTGCAAATGACCTAAGAGGTCAATTTAATAATTATCTTCTTCCTAATGCTGGAACCTCCTCTGTAATATTCTCACTGAGTAGGCTAAAGGATTATAATTTCTTTTTAACTCTAGGTCTAGATTTTTCAGTTCACAGATTTAGAATTAAAAGAAAACTTAGAAGTCCCCAAGTCTATAACGCATCACCCAATGCGGGCATCTGTCCTCAATAACCATGACAGGTGGACATTCAGACACAACCTGGACACTTACCATGCACAGTGGCAAAAGTTCACTACTCCCAACTACTGAATCTAGTTCTTCCTTCAGCCATATGCAAAACAAATATAATTTCTTTCAGGTACTCTTCAGATACCTAAAGGAAACACCAAGTCTTTTTTCCATTTTAAATAGTCCAGCTTTCCTTAGCATGGTTTTCAGATGTCTTAGGACCCTGGCAACCTCATTCTATTCATAAATGAGGACTGAACACAAAACAGTAAATTGGATCCTCATTCTAGACATTATATGGCCACTAATGAAATCTATTATTGCCCTAGGGAGTGCTGGGGAGTGCGGGGTTGGCACACCACACTATTAAGTTTGCAAATAACTAAAACTTAGATCTTTATCACACAAATTATTAAGAGTGACTTTCTCCAAAGTACTAATAGTAAACATGTTAAGCCTTATTATTTTATGTTTAACTGTGTTAACTTTCATCTTGTTAGTCTCAATCTATTGCTTGAGAAAATAAAGATCTTTAAATGTCAGTTCTGCTATCTAACACGCTAGCCATTCTTTCCAGATTTTAATTATTTGTGGATCTAAAAAAACATTAAAAGTGCTGACCAAAAAAAAGTGAACAACACTAAATATAGAGTCAAATCCCTAAAACATAACCTAGGAGCATCCGCTTCCTGTTGACATCAAATTATTAATTATCCTTTCAATATTTTGTACAACAAGCTACAAATCCATGTGTTAATACTAGTAGTGGGCCGGGTGTGGTGGCTCACGCCTGTAATCCCAGCACTTTGGGAGGCCAAGGTTGGCAGATTGCCTGAGGTCAGGAGTTGGAGACCAGCCTGACCAACAGGGTGAAACCCTGTCTCTACTAAAAATACAAAAATTAGCCAGGCATGGTGGCAGCCGCCTGTAATCCCAGCTACTTGGGAGGCTAAGACAGGAGAATCGCTTTAACACGGAAGGCGGAGGTTGCAGTGAGCCCCGGAAGGCGGAGGTTGCAGTGAGCCAAGACCGGGCCATTGCACTCCAGCCTGGACAACAAGAGCAAAATTTCGTCTCAAAAAAAAAAAAAAAACTAGTAGTGTTATCATAAGCTCTTACATTCACCAGATACACTACACTCTTTGTGTTTTTCATATTAAAAGCTCATACTAAGTAGAATGGTGGTTACCAGAGGTTGAGGGAGTGAAGGGAATGGGGAGATGCTAGTCAAAGGGTAAAAAGTTTCATCCAGACAGGAGGAATAAGTTTTTGAGATATACTGTACAGTATGATGACTATAGTTAATAATAATGTATTGTATATTTCAAAATTGCTAAGAGTAAATTTCAAAGGTTCTCACCACTAAGAATAATACGGAATTTTTTTTTTTTTTTTTTTTTTTTTAGATAAAGTCTCACTCTGTCACCGAGGCTGGACTGCAGTGGCAAAATCATGGCTCACTGCAGCCTCAACCTGCCAAGCTCAAGCAATCCTCCCACCTCAGCCTCCCAAATAGCTGGGACCACAGGCACACACCACCACACCCGGCTAATTTTTTTGTATTTTTTGTAGAGACGGGGTTTTGCCACATTGCCCAAACTGGTCTTGAACTCCTAGACTCAAGCAATCCGCCTGCCTCAGCCACCCAACGTGCTGGGATTACAGGCATGAGCCACTGCACCCTGCCCCAACAAAAAGGATTTGAAATGATGAATATGTTCATTAGTTTGGTTTAATAAATATATCTATCATTTCAAATCCTTATTCCTTAATCATTCCATATTTTATACATACTTTGTAACATCTTTTTATATCCCATAAATATATACAATTATAATTTGTCAATTTACAATTTTAAAAATAAAGCTCAGACTCCAAAGCCTGTGCTTTAAACAAATATGACCATTGCCTTTGCCTCTTTTAACATATTTCAAGTACAAAATTGTCCTCTTTGTCTACAAAATTATTGAGAGATCATTAAATGTTTTATTAACATCAACAAAGATAGTATCTATTACAGTCTTCTGATTTATCAATCTTGTATCACCATAAAAAATGGAAATGGGGTTGTTTTGGAATGACTTAGTTTGCTTAACCAATGCTGGTGCCCAGTCACCACCAATCCCTTTTCTAAATACCACAGTACATTCTGCTTACTACACTTCTCTACATTTTGCCAGCTTCCAAAGTCAAATCAAGAATCCATCTTTTAAAAAAAAAAAAAAGTATCTATCACTATAGTCATCTAGACTCTCTCCTACTCTTCGAAACTCTTCAAAGACAACAAACTCTGGCTCCATGATCCCAGATCCAAAGTCTTTCAACAACCTGGCATATAGTTTGCCTAAACCTGGCAACAGACTTATTTAAAAAACCATTAATTCTCTATCTCTTCATTATCCTGGGCTTCATTTGCCTCTTAACCATGTGTATTCTTTCCTGATAAAATTAGTCTAAAGAGCGGGGAGGAAAAAGAAGCCTTCTTTTCGTCATCAATCAATATTATATAAACTTTCCCAAATAACTGGCCTAGTTTTTCTTTCTACCAAACTTTAAATCTTTCCCAGATGTCCTTGGCATTTTCTCCAACCTTCAGGGCAAGCTGGACTTCTATTATACCGTCATTTTTCTTAAAAGTGCTGCCCCCTCTTTCAGATTCATTCTCCTATGAAAGTTGCCACTTACAACTTTGATAGACAATCTTTTTAAAGGATTGAGGGCCAGGCACAGTGGCTTATGCCTGTAATCCCAGCACTTAGGGAGGCTAAGGCAGGTGAATCACTTGAGGCCAGGAGTTCAAGACCAGCCTGGCCAACATGGCAAAACCCCACCTTTACTAAAAATACAAAAAATTAGCTGGGCATGGTGGTGCGCACCGGTAATCCCAGCTACTCCAGAGGCTAGGTGGGAGAATCACTTGAACCCGGGAGGCGGAGGTTGCAGTGAGCCAAGATCGCGCCACTGCACTCCAGCCTGGGCAACAGAGCCAGACCCTGTCTCTTAAAAAAAAAAAAAAAAAGGATTGAGATCAGGGAAGTTCCAAAGGAGTCATATTTTTGTCAACTGCAGGTGCTTCTCCTGTCAATTTCCTTGGAGATACAATCTGGGGTTGTACCATAACAATGTCATTTTTGGAGCCTCCTGTTCCATTCCATTCCGAATGTTCTCAAGTTAGGTTTTCAAAAGTAAGTATCTGACTGTGCTCAGCAGTCTATCCTTCCCTATTACAAATTCTATGATGATAGGTCACTTTCTTCAAGATTTTCAAAACTTCTTTAATATTGAAGAGATGAAATCATCACCAAGTCAAAAGTATACTTCACATTCTGCTTACAGCAAAATGTGATTGCCAACAGATGTGTCCAGAGAACAGATGTTCATCATGTGTGCCCCTGACCCACATCTGTAAGTTTATATTCAAAACCTTCATAATATCCTCCATGTGACCACCATCTATAGTTAATTCTCACACAAGTGTCATATCTGCTTTTCCATCCTTTCATACTCACCCAAATATTCTCCATCATTTTTCCAATTTCTGTTTTGAGGATTTCCATAAAGATGTCTATCTTACTCATGTTCAATGCTGGTCAAGTCTCATTAACACACCTTCTCTACTTATTTTTAAATAACATATTCCTTTTTATTACTATAACTCTTAAGTACCATTTTACCACATCTTGATAATAGCTAATACTGACAACTACGAGAAATTTGTTGGAGAAATATAAACTTGCATCAAATCAGTTTAGTATAAATGTTTGATTCAAAAGCTTCTGTTTTCTGATCATATTCTTAGGCTCAAAATAGAGTGTGCAAAACTTAGGCAAGCATTTCAGATCTAAGTAAGGAGACAATTCCACTTTACACAGTTATATGTTTAAAATACAAACTCCAGGTAAAATCATGGAATAAAGTACTTCATCTTTATAATAATGATTTTTCAGTTATTACAACATAACAAAATCCCACATTTATTTATTTACTCATGTATTTTTTATTTATTCACTTTTACACAATCCCATGATCAGACTATAATTTAAATTGGCTTTTAATTATATCCAATAAAGTAAACCTCATCATCCATTTTAAAAACAGGCATTTCTTATGTGCTGCTATGTTAGATTTTAATAATGTTTACCTCTTTCTCCTTTTACATCAAATGTCTTTTGAATATGGTCACTATTATTTTTGAGCCAGTAGACTAAAGCACCAAATAAGACAGCTAAAAATAATGAATTCATTTTACATTAGAGAAGAAATTGTTTTAATAAATATAGAATATACATAATAAGCATTATGAATTATTATGGAGATATTCTGGAATGTGTGAATGATTTTCCCCCAATCTAGTTCAAGCATCTTAATGGGTTTAGTGAAATATTATGTTACTGAGTAACGGCAAAGGCAAATAGGCTTTAAAATGTTAAATGAAGAAAGAGAAAAGAATAGAGCAGAACATCCATGTTATAAATGCAAAGAAATGCCACCTTGGAAGTTGCACATTATGGGAAGAGCAGTCAGATGTAGTTCCTTTTAAAGACTACAAGCTTTACACTGGGCATGGTGGTGCTGAGGGAGAAAACAAGAAATAAAAGGAATCAACCAAAAAAGGTATGGGGAGGAGGTGTGGGAGAAATGAGAAAAGGTAGAACAAAACCCACACCAAATCCCCTCAGCCACGTGGGACAGAGGAAGCCAGAAGGACAGGCTGGCATGAGATCCTATGGCCCAGCTGTCCAGCCTGTGTTTGGATTCCAGATGGTGACTACCTCCTACCTTTTTGGTCAGCAGGGTGAGGGGGCACATGTGGGTACTTGGAGGGCTTCTTGATATGGAAGTTCACGTTGTCCAGCTCCACGTTCAGGCTGATAGAAGCGGCTGAGTCACTGTCCACTGTGGACTGGAAACTGCTGACTGATGTGCGCTTGCTAGGACTGGCAGAATCTTTTAGTGTTGGGAAGGGGAAAGAAATATAGGGAGAGGAGGGGAGTAAAAATGGGTTTCATCAGGGTATTGGAGGAAAGGAGAAAAATGTTTTTTTAATATACAAGCCCAATGTGCAATACCAAAATGGATACAGTATTTTCATGTACTTCTGTGTAGACTTAATAAAATTTGAACAAGTTAAATATAAAATCAATTTTTAAAATGAAGAAATATATTGGAGGTTCTGCAGAGAGAAAGTCTGATATCATAGTGAAGAGATGAGAAAGTTGTCTGCTGCCATATTATTAGTTCAGTTATTTTTAAGCTGCTGCAAACTATAGACTATGGTAAAATCTAGAAATGTCAGCCTAACAAGTTGGTTTAAGAAAATACTGTATCTAAGACAAAGACTGCTATCAGATGTTTCCATTTAGTTGGAGCCATAAATTATAAAGCAGAATTATTTCAACAAACAAGATAATCATTTTATCATACATACACAGTAATGACCCATCAAAACTAAAATGTTAGAAAGTCAAACTCACTAGCCAAATTATCGTCACCTTCTTCAGCTATCTGTTCTGTGTCACTGTCATCAAACTTTATGTCTTTAAACCAGGATGGCTCAGAGTGTCCTTCCACGGAGTTCACTGAGTCACTGTCGGGAGAAGGCGTCTCAGAAAATTCTGTACTCTGAAAGGATGAAGACAGGATCCAAGCAATTGGCCCTCAATGGCAACAATGTTGAGGCTGTCACACTATAAATAAATTGTAGTCCAATATTTCTACGAACCTAACAATTGAATTTTATAAAAATAAACAAATTAACAAAAACCAAGTTATAAACCAGAATCATACTGATGATTCCACTCTTTAAAATTGTAATTTTTGTTAACTAGAAGACTTAAGTAGTATATTAAGAACAAAACATTTTTTGATACAGATTTTATAGTGTTTCATTTCATGCCTTAGTCCTGACAGTGAAGATAGCTTAGAATTTATTTTAGCTCTGGGGCAACTCTCTCCAGAACATATCTTGGAAAATAACTTTTAATCAATCATACCACACCAATATTTGGAGTCATTTGTCTCTTCTAACCATTGACTTTCCAATTTTAGTTCACAAAGGTGTTACTTAACATTATACAGCTGACCTTTGAACAAGGGTTTAAACTGCATTGGTCTACTTATATGTGGATTTTCTTCTGCCTCTGCTACCCCTGAGACAGCAAGAGCAATCTCTTCTTTTCCTCCCTCCTCCTCAGCCTACTCAACATGAAACGAGGATAAAGACTTTTGTGATGATCCATTTCCACTTAATGAATAGTAAGTATAGTTTCTCTTATGATTTTCTTCATGTTTCTCTAGCTTACTTTATTGTAAGAATATGGTATATAATACACACAACATACAAAATATGTATTAATTGCCTGTTATCGATAAAGATTCCAGTCAACAGTAAGCTATTAGTAGTTAAGTTTTGGGGAAGTCAAACATCCGTGAATTTTCAACTATACAGGGGGTCAGTATCCCTAACTCTTAACTGTCAGCTATATATATATATATATGTGTATGTATGTATATATATATATATGTGTATGTGTGTGTGCCTGTGTGTGTATATGTATATATATGTTTATGTGTGTGTGTATATATATATATAACCTATATATTGTATCAAATTACATAAACCAAGAGTTTATGTAATTTTTTTGAAGTTTTTTTGAAGAGTTTTTTTGAAGTTATATCTTTAAATAATTTCCACTTCCCTAAAGTAAAAAAACACATATTCATCAGTATACCATTGTGTTTTGTTTGTTTGTTTGTTTTGAGACGGAGCCTTGCTTTGTCACCCAGGCTGGAGTGCAGTGGCGCAATCTCAGCTCACTGCAAGCTCCACCTCCTAGGTTCACGTCATTCTCCTGTCTCAGCCTCCCAAGTAGCTGGAACCACAGGTGTCCACCACCATGCCTGGCTAATTTTTTTGTAATTTTAGTAGAGACAGGATTTCACCATGTTAGCCAGGATGGTCTCAATCTCCTGACCTCAGGTGATGCGCCCGCCTCAGCCTCCCAAAGTGCTGGGATTACAGGCATGAGCCACCGTACCCAGCCATCATCACTAGTTATACAATAGTTCTAGAGTCAAAATGATTTCAATAGATGCCATAAAATTTTTCATTTTATTATTTATACTCAGTTCTAAAAGCATAGGCGTAATAAAACCGAAAACCATTAAAGTTAAATGATAAGCAACTATAAAGACCATAAACCCAAATTTAAGAACTACCACACCAACTGAAAAAAGTGTTTGATTCTTATCTTTTTCTTTTTTTATTGTCTGATCAAATTTAAAGTGAACAATAAAATGTTTGATTCTAATGGCAGCTTTTTCATCACTGCTGCCTATCAAGTAAAAAAAGTTTTAACTTTCCTCAAACAGCAGGAAAAAATGTTAGAAAAAATTATCTTCTAATAAACTCCTTTTTATTCCCACTGATGAAGAAAGACTATAAAATAAGCTTGCTACCTTCTAATTTGGCAGTAAACACTGAAAAGTACCTGCAGTGGTCTATACAGCGCATACTCATCTCTGAAAAGTTGGTCGTGATGACTAACACAATCCAGCCAACGTCCATCAACCATTGCTTGTCCAATTGCTATAGCTTGTGCCCTGAATCAAGACCCACAAAAATGAAAAGTTTTAGAAGTCAGTCAGAATAGTTAAGTACCAGGTAAGACAGAACCTTAAAATATTTTTTTCAGTTCTAATCAGTTAGAATTTCAAATGGCCCTTGGATAAGTAAAGGATAAAACAAGAGAGAGTTAAAGCAAACTAAAAGATTCTTCCAGGTACTATAGTAAAGGAGAAGAAACTACTGGTAAGGCAGTCCCAACAAAACCTAATTTTAATAATAGCAAGCATTGACTGAGTATTCAATGCATGCACAACCCTGTACTTAACAGATTTAAAAATGTTGAGAAAAGCTCCTACCTTCAAGGAGCTTAGTTTTAATAAGACAATACCAAATATTACAGATATAGGCATAACGTGTGTGTGTGTATATATATATATGATATATATATACACACATGAAATAGACAGTTAATGACACAATACATTATATGGCATTTCACAATTTATAAAGCACTTCAGCCACCATTATTTCATCCCCCACAGTTTATTCACAGGACCACATAATTTTCCTCACGGTGAAGAAGTCTCAGAGATTGAATAACGTGACTAAAAGCACAAAGCTAAAAAATATATACAGCCAAAATTGCAACCAGGGCTTTACTGCTTAAAGCTATTTCTCTCTTTACTTCTTTACGTACCTTTTTCTTCCCATGAGAGAAGGAGTAGCTAATCTGAGAAAATAGTAAAAGCTAGGGTATACGTGTATTTGAAAAGCAGGACCTGTCTGTTACTCTTTTTTATAAATGATTTGTGAGGCAAGCTAGGATCCGACAGGCATAGCTTATGGATCAAATACTCAACACAGGTTACAACCTGTCTAGATTAGTGAACAGTAGCTGGAGAATTCTTTGGCCTTAGGTTCCAGCTACATTCTCTAATCCTGCTTTGCTAGAGAGTTCTGCTGCTTTTAATAAGGTAAATTAAGATCCTATTTGGCTCCTTGTATTCCTTGCATCTGTTCTCTGCTGGTTAAAACTCAGATTGGAGGAGGGTTAACTAATTAGCACCCTAAACCATCAATTACATAAAACAAAGAGCACCCTAACTCTACAAAGAAATCTGTAACTCTTACTATCTTCAAATATGTTTTCTCATTCAAAATAAATAAATAATATTGAAACCTTCTTTCTAAGATCAGAATACCTTGTGGCAATGTGCCCATTTCGGATTAGCCAGTTGACTAATTCCTTTCCTACAATGCAGTTGGGATGAGTTCTCAACCAGTAGCGGTGATCCTGAAACTCCATTCCACTGCTGTGATGGCAGATTTTTTTCCACAGGTCTTTTAACTGCACACTGTCCTGCAATCACATTAACAGCAAGTAGTTACTCTTGAGAAAAATGCTACATACCTTTTCAGATGTTTTCCTGTGATTTTTAGACTCATAAAAGGAAACCTAAGTTGGATTTCTTTATGGTAGCTAACTCACACAATTTAATACAAATGACATATACGTGGGAACAGCTTGAACTCAGCTCATCTAATTCCAAACATAACTTTTTCTTTTGAAAACCAACTATTCCAAATACTTCTTTTTTCAGTCAATGGCACATATTATCAATCTCCTATTTATGTATTCTTCTTTGGAGATGGGGCAAGGCAGAGGGAGACAACAGTTAATCACACTAACCTAAGGTAACTGTTCCTAGAGGCTTTCACTCCACCAGATTCTCACCATGTACCCAACTGATAGATGAGTTTTTTAAAAGGAAGAGCTTCAGTAAATTACTCCCTGCTCAAAAAAATTCTGAATGTTCCTCAGCAACTAAAGGTTCAAATCTACACCTGTAAGTACAGAATTCATTGCCTTCCACCAGGTAGTCCCAAATAACTTTCCTTTCTCATTGCCCCCAGACTCCTACTTAAACTCTCTCCCAATTAAAAAATCCTACTTCTGGCCATGGAAAATGTCATGCTTATTCTTACCTCTATATCTTTCTTCACACCTTTAAATAAGATTCACCTTCCTCACTGCCTATCCAAAATGATTCCATCTCTCAAGGTCCAGTTCAAGCCCTTCAGTTTAAGCCTTTTTCTGATTTCCTCATTAGTAATGAGCTTTCTGTCTTTTTGAATTCTTACATGACATACAGTCATTTATTTATTTGACACTTTTTTATTATTAAAATATTACTACTTCCACTATTAAGGATCTTCCCACTGATTTTATTTCTACCTTTTGTGGGTTTGTTGGCTTGTTTGTTGTCTTAGAGACAAGGTCTTGCTATGTTGCCCAGGCTGGAGTGCAGTGGCTATTCACAAGCATGATCACAGCACCCTACAGCCTCAAACCCCTGGCCTCAAGAGTCCTCTCACCCTAGCCTCCCAAGTAGCTGGGACTACAAGTGCATGCCACCACACCTGGCTCTTATTTCTACTTTTGAATTATAAGCTTGAGGACACAGCCATACCTTCTATTTCTCTGAGTCACTCTTAGAATTGAACACAGTATTTTATGCACAGATAAATTCAATAAGCAACTGATTATTTCATATAAACATATAGTATTAAATGTCTGAAAAGTGTTACATGTGTATAACAAATATGCTTCAAAGCTTAAATAGCAATATGGGACCTAAGAGTTAAGCTCTCTTATTACGTAGGTAACTGAATTCTGATTTTACCAGATAAAAGGGTAAAGAAAATACTGGCCAGGCGCGGTGGCTCACGCCTGTAATCCCAGCACTTTGTGAGGCCGAGGCAGGGAGATCACGAGGTCAGGAGATTGAGACCATCCTGACCAACACTGTGAAACCCCATCTCTACTAAAAATACAAAAATTAGCTCGGTGTGGTGGCGTGTGCCTGTAGTCCCAGCTACTCTGGAGGCTGAGGCAGGAGAATCGCTGGAACCTGGGAGGCGGAGGTTGCAGTGAGCCGAGATCGCACCACTGCACTCCAGCCTGGTGACAGAGCGAGACTCCATCTCCAAAAAAAAAAAAATAAGAAGAAAGAAAGAAAAGAAAATATTAATGCAATGAGTATAGAATACTTGACCCATCTCTCAGGTGATCCTAGTAAAACTGAAACTAAGCACTTCTGTTTAACTGATATGCTATTTCTTTTATATGTTTCTTTTTAAAAAGACTCAGTGACAGGCTGGGTGCAGTGGCTCACACCTGTAATCCCAGCACTCTGGGAGCCAAGGCGGGCAGATCACTTGAGGTCCGGAGTTTAAGACCAGCCTGGCCAACAGGATGAAACCATGTCTCTACTAAAAATACAAAAAATTAGGTGTAGTGGCATGCGCCTGTAATCCCAGCTACTCAGGAGGCTAAGGTACCAGAATCACTTAAATCTGGGAGGCAGAGGTTGCAGGAAGCCAAGATCACACCACTGCACCCCAGCCTGGGCAGCACACCAAGACCGTGTCTCAAAAAGAAAAAAAAAAGACTCAGTCACATAAACATTCTCTATGCTCAAAACTAGCAATGGGTCAAAGATACTGGACCAGTACCAGAAGAATTTTGCGTTCATCCTCAGTGGTCTCTGTCCTAACATATGTTCGGTTAGCCTGGGGACTGACAGATGTCTCATATGAAGGTACCATAGGAGAACCAGATCTATCCAGTGACAGGTTAGTAATGCTGGCTGATCTGGAAATAAAAACAAGAAGTGAAATCACAGGTGTAAATTCTTCTTCGATAAATAGAATTACAGAGAAAATTCATTTTTAAATAAATGCTTATTTACCAATGTTAAAGGTACTTTTAAAAGTAGTTATGATGGTTATGCATGATATTATCATTGGAAGAAATTTGGTAAAGGATACCCAGAAACTCTCTGTACAATATTTGCAACTCTATGTAAGTCTATATTTTGCAATTCTATGTGTCTAAAATTACTTGGAAATAAGTTTAAAAGAAAGTAGTTATGGAAAGATTACAGGAAAACAATTACATAGCTCATATATCAGTAATATTTCAAAGGGAATAGACACAAATTAAAATTTGTTAAATGCTTGTTAAAATGCTGTAAGTTAGTGGATTTTTTTTTTAATAACAAATATAAAGAATGAAATTAAATGCAGAAATAATCTTGCAGATCAGAGTCAGGAAACTATGGCCCACAGGCCAAATCTAGCCTTCTTCCTGTTTTTGTATAGCCCATGAACTAAGAAGGTTTTATAGTTAAATATCTGCAATGCAATCAATCTGATGAAGGGAACACCAATTGTGACGCCCAAATAAGCAAAATGTTATGACCAAAAAAAGAATTCCTTTCTTCTCACTAGTAGACCTATATTTAAAATAGTCCTCAAATATTATTACATTATGCTATTTTGTCAGTAGAAAAATTACAAGAAATTTGTTTCTTCTCATAATATCAGTATTCATACATATCGTTAATTTTGACTCTTGGTAAAGTTACCAAACAAATGACTTAGAAGTGGAATACCAATAGCATCAAGGAAACTTTAATTTATTTAAAAGAAAAGGCAACTAGAAATTTAGTTGGCTTCTATCTAGAAAAAAATTAAACCCAATTTTAGCCTCCACATAAAGGATAAAAGGCAAAAGCACCTATGATGTGTTAGACTACATATATATAACTCATTCATTAGGGCAGTATCTGTATCTTCCCACATTTAATCTTCGCAGCATCCTATGGAATATGTATTACTAGCTCTATTTTACAGATAAAGAAATCAAGAATAAAGGATTAAGTAATCTGCCTAAAGTAGCTCAACTAATATGTATCAGGGCTGCCACCTACAATTAGGTGTCAATTGAAAAACCAATATTTCCCCACTATAAAGATAAAAATATTTTTAAAATAATTTAAGAAAGTATTCACAGGTTTAGCAAAGTGTCAGTTAACAGGAAACCACTGATATCAAATAGCTGATAAGCAATTTTTAAAAATAATTGGTTATTTATTTCTTGGCATAGTCTTTCAGTGAAAGCTTGCTATTATTTCTTAATTTAATCTCTTTTCCAATGGGTGCATTATCCATACATTCTACTTCTCTATCATTTTAACCATCCCTGCACATATTCTAATATAGTGGCAACAAGAATAAAAGAAAACTAGTCAATTTTACTGTCAAAAGCTCTAATAAATAGGCCAGTAGCAAGAATACTGATTAAAATTATATTTAGAGACAGCACTCATTGACTAAATTACGTCTTTCCTAAAGACTTACATCAGTCTTAGCATTAATTCAAAACACATGGAGATACACTGTAAATCAGCACAGGTATCCCTACACTTCTACACATGCCAACAGGAATACTGTAATTTTCCCCATCTTTTTAAAAAGCCATCTCTTGACTCCACATCCCTCGGCTGCATTTCCCTCTACTTTACAGCAAAACTCCCATCTCCAGTAATTCTTCCATTATCTCTTGAACCCCAAACAACCCACTGAGACTGCCTATCAAGATTACCAATGTTGTCATTAAATCCAATAGTCAGTTTTCACTCCTCATCTTACTTAACATATCAGCAGCATAGCTCCCTTTCCTTGAAAAACTTTCTCCACTTGACTAATAAGATAAATACCCTCCTAGTTTCCCTGTCACCTCGCTGGCCTCTCCCCATCTCCTTTTCTGGTTTCTCTTGATTTCTCCAATCTCAGTCCTTAGTCCTTATTTCCTCCCTTTTCACACTCATTCTCTTGATGATCTCCATTCAAGTTCATAGCTTTAAATACCATACACATGATGACAACATCCAAGTTTACATCTCTAGCCTGTAGCCCTCCCCTAAATTCTGGACTCATATATCCAACTATTTGACATCTCACTTGGATGTCTAGAAGATATCTCAAATTCAACACCTCTAAAACCAAACTGTTCCTCCCAGTTGGCAATTCCACCCCTCCAACTGCTCAGGTCAAAGACCTGAGTCATCTTTGATGTCTTTCTGTTGAACCCTACATCCAGTTGATTAGCAAATCCTATTAGCTCTACAATCAAAATATATTTAGAATTTGTCTGTTTCATCCAGGCGTGGTGGCTCACACCTATAATCCCAGCACTTTGGGAGGCCAAGGCAGGTGGATCACCTGAGGTCAGGAGTTTGAGACCAGCCTGGCCAACATGGTGAGACTCTGTCTCTATTAAAAATACAAAAATTAGCCAGGCATGCTAGCAGGTGCCTGTAATCCCAGGCTAGCGGGAGACTGAGGCACAAGAATTGCTTGAACCTGGGAGGCAGAGGTTGCAGTGAGGTGAAATTGCGCCACTGCACTCCAGCCTGGGCAACAAAGCGAGACTGTCTCAAAAAAAAAATTTCGTGTCATCCTTCCACACTCCACCCAAAACTCTCCAACAAGGGAAAACTTTTCAGAGTAGAATGTCAACTAATAAATGTCAAAGCAATGATAGACTTAGAAAAATCACCATTTTGCAAACATAATAACATTGCATTTCAACAAGTATCATAAATGAATGCTAAAACTATTGACTGAAAGATTATTAAGATATAGGGTATTCATGCAGTTTCAAAGTAACTCCCCCACATATTACTTACTAATTACGAAGGATAAAATAGTAACTTTACAGTGGAGAAACCTAACATGTGAGAGATCAAGTCAACACCACCAATGGGATAAACTTGTATTGTGTCCTTTATAACATAACAGATTGAGAAGGATGTGGCACTCATGGAGTATTTCTGCCCCAAAACTCCACAGCCCAAATCTAATGATAGGGAGCTTTTGATAAACTTAAATTGATGGGCATTTTACTAAACAACTAGTCTATATCCTCTTCACAAAGAAAGACTAAGATACTGTTACAGAGTAAAGAAAACCAAGACATATGACAAATAAGTTCAATGTATGATTCTGAACTGGATCACAGATTGGGGGGAAAATCAGTACAAAAAAACATTATTAGCACAATTGGCGAAATCAGAATACCTACAGTATATTACATAATAGAAATGTACCACTGTTACAATTTCCTAAATTTGTTATGTAAGAGAACATGACTGTTCTGAGGAAAAACACTTAAGTATTCAAAAGTGAAAAATAGAACTTTCTACTTCTGGCCTAGCACGTGAGCATCTTCACTCCATCTCAACAACTAAAACCTGAACAAAGAGAAAAATCATCAACTGTTCTTAGGTCCATCAGAGAAGTGAGGTCACAAGCCAAATCCTGCTCTAAATACTGCAGAAAGACAAGCAGATACAGAGGATCACAACTCACTGGAGCAGAAACCTCCATGGAAACCAGTACTAGGGTAGGAAAACCTAAAATCAAATTGACAAATTCCTTGAAGCTCAGTGTAGACAAACCAGAGATACAAATTCTAGGTGAACCCAGTCATAGGGGTAGCGGGGATGCTTTTGGGAGTTTCACTTCCAGATCTACCACGTCCTCACAGTGAATGTCAGAAAAATTCCCTCCAGCTTCTGGCTTCCAGCAGAGGGAGAGAATAAACAACTTAAAAATACGTCAGAGCATTCTGTTCTTCATAACAAGTCCCGCCCTGAGGAGAAACTATTTTACCAGAGCCTAACCTGCTGGAGTTATATCAGAGCTTAACCTACCCAGGGAGAAGGAAATCCCCAACCACAGCCCCTTCTAGCCTTCCACATGGGGGAAGAAAAATCCCCAACTCCAGCCCCCTCCAGCCATTCTGTCTCACCTAAGGGGAAAAAAACGAGAAGCCCTGATAAAGTTTACAGTTCAGGGGCACAGGCTCACCTGTGAGAGTGATTCACAGGACTAGAGACCACTTAACCTCCCCCTACATCCTATCACTACATCACTAAAGGCCTATTTACCATAGTTCCTTTTACCCAGTACAGCATGTCCACCTTTCAACAAAAAATCACAAGGCATAATGAAAGCCAAAAAACACAGTTCAAAGACACTGAACAAGCATCCGAAACAGGCTCAACATGAATGTGGGACTTATGAGTCTAGGAATTGTTTTTAAACTATAATTAATATGCTAAGGGTGTTAATGGGAAAAGTAAACAACAGGCAAGAACAGATAATATAAGCGGAGAGACGGATATTCTAAGAAAGAAGCAAAAAGGAAATGCAAGAGATCAAAAACACCATAACATTAAAGAAGAGTGCCTTTGATGGGCTCTTAGTAGACTAGACAGAGGTAAGGAAAGAATCTTTGAACTTGAGGCTATCTCAACGGAAACTGCCAAAACTGAAAAGCAAATAGAAAAAAGACTGAACAAACAATATCCAAGAAATGTGGGACAACTACAAAAGGTATAATATAAATGTAATGGGAATACCAAAAAAAGAAGAAAGAGAGAAAGGAACACAAGCAATATTTGAAGCCATAATCACTGAGAATTTCCCACAAATTAATGTCAGATGCCAAGCCACAGGTCCAGGAAGCTCAGAGAACACAAGCGTGGATAAATGTCAAAAAACTACACTTAGGCAAAACTAAGTGTATTCAAATGGCAGAAACTCAAAAATAAAGAAAAAGATCTTGAAAAAAACCACCTGAAAGACCAAGCGTGGTGGCCCACACCTGTAATCCCTGCACTTTGGGAAGCCAAAGCAAAAGGATCGCTTGAAGCCAGGAGTTTGAGACCAGCCTGGGCAACACAGCAAGACCCCATCTCTATTTAAAGAAAAAAAAAAACCTTACCTGTAGAGTATCAAAGATAATAAATACATCTGACTTCTCCTCAGAAGCCATGCAAGCAAAAAGAATGAAATGAAATATTTAAGATGCTGAGAGAAAAAAGCCACCAACCTAGAATTCTGTACCCTGATGATACCCTCCAAAAGTGAAGGAGAATTAAAGCCTTTCTTAGACAAATGAAAACTGAGGGAATTTTTTGCCAGTAGACCTGCCTTGCAAAAAATGCTGAAAAGGCAGAGAGAAGGAATATGATATAGGTCAGAAACTTGGATCTATTAATACACAAAGAAAAGCATCAAAGAAGGAATAAGTTAAAGTAAAAACTTTTCTTTTTCTTACTCTTAGTTGATGTAACAGATTAACTATTTCTTCAAAATAATAGCAACAATGTATTCAATTATGTATGTATGCATGCTTATATGTAAGTGAAATGAATGCCAGTGATACAACAGATGGGAGGGAAAAATTAGGAGTATTTTGTTATAAGGTATTTGCATTACCTGTGTAGTATAGCATTATTTGAAAGTAAATGTGGATTAGTTGTAAGTTACATTGCAAACTCTAGGGTAATCACTAAAAAAAGTAAAAAGAATATAACTGATATCCTTTAAAAAGGAGAGAAAATGGAATAACATAAAATGCTCAATTAAATACATAAAGGTGGAAAAGGTACAGAAGACAAAAACAGGAAGAACAAGGGCAACAAGTAGAAAACAGTAACAAATATGGCAGATATTACTCTAACTACATCAGTAATCAGCTTAAACATCAATAGTCTAAATACACCAACTAAAAGACAGAGATGGTTAGAATGGATCAAAAACTAAGACCCAAAAATACATTGTCTACAAGAAACCTAATTTAAATACAAAGACACATACAGATTAAAAAATAAGTGAAGGGTCAAAATGTCACTATTTACCCCATAAATATGCACAATTATTATGTGTCAATTTTAAAAATTAATTTTTAAATTTTTAAATGAAATCATAACAGGATACATGAACAAAAGTAAATAGATGGAGAAAGATATACCAAGTTAACGCTAATAAAAAAAAGAGCAGGAGTAACTATATTAATTTTCAGGCAGAACAGACTTCAGAGCAATCAAAGATAAAAAGAGAAATTACATAATGATAAAGAAATCAATATTCCAAAAGACAGAACAATCCTTAATATGTATGCTCGCTCCTAACAACAGAGTACCAAAATATATGAGGCAAAAACTGATAGAACTACAGGAGAAATGGATGAATTCATTATTATAGCTGGAGACTTTAACCCCTCTATCAGAGATGGACACATCCAGCAGAGAGAAAATCAATAACAACATAGCTGAACTCAACAACACCATTAATCAGGTGGATATAATGGATATCTTATATATAATGGATAGACTGTTTAATTCAACAACAGAATACACATTCCTCTCAAGTAACATGGAATTCATTCACCAAAACACACCACATTCTGGGTCATAAAACACACCATAACAAATTTAAAAGAGTAGAAATCATACAATGTCTGCCTTCAACAACCAACATGGAATCAAACCAGACATCATTAACAGAAAAACAGCTATAAAATCCCAAAATCCTTGGAAATGAAACAACACATTTGTTAAAAAAAATACATGAGTCAAAGAAGAATATAAAGAAAAATTTTTAAATATTTGTAACTAAATGAAAATGAAAATACAACCTATCTAAATTCGTGGAATGCAGCAGAAAGCAGTGCTTAGCGGGAAATTCATAGCAGGAAGTACATACATTTAAAAAGAAAATCTAAAATCAATCATCTAAGCTTCCACCTTAGGGAACAAAGTGTTTGTTAAAAAGCATATTAAATCCAAAGTAAGCACAGGAAAAATAATAATAAAGATTAGAGAAGAAGTCAATAGAGAAAATCAACAAAGCCAAAGCTGGTTCTTTGAAAAGATCAATAAAATCAGTAAGTATCCAGCCAGGCTAAGAAAAAAAAGGGAGAAAACACAAAGTATTAATATCAGAAATGAAAATCGAAATAGACCTATTTCTCTTACAGAAATTGAATCAATAACTGGTAACTTTCCAAAACAGAAAGCACCAGGCCCAGATGCATTCACTGGTGAATTCCACCAAACATTTAAGAAATAAATTATGTCAATTCTCCACAAAATTTTCCTGAAGATAGAATCAGAGGAAATACTTTCTAACTCAGTCTATGAGGCCAGGATTTCCCTAATACCAAAACCAGACAAAGACTTGACAAGAAAAGGAAACCACTAACTATTATCCTCTACAAAACAGTAACAAATCCAATCCAACAATGTATTAAAAATTATATAAACCACAACCAAATGGAATTTATCCCAGGTATGCAAGGCTGGTTCAACATTCAAAAATCAATTAATATAACTCATCACATCAAGTTACAGAAGAATAATCACATAATCATGTCATTGATATAGAAAAAGCATTTGACAAAATCCAACACTCCTTCATTATAAAAACTCTCAGTAAACTAGGAATAGAGGAAACTTCCCCAACATGATAAAGAGTATCTACGAAAAACAACATACAGCTAACATCATACTTAATGGTGAGAAACTCAAAGCTTTCCTACTAAGATCAGGAACAAGGAAAGGATGTCCCCTCTCACTACTCCTTTTCAACATTGGACTAGAAGTCTTAGCTAATGAAATAAGACAGGAAAAGGAAATAAAAGGTACACTGATTGGGAACGAAGAAACAAAACTTTGTTCACAGATGACAAGACTGTTTATATAGAAAATCCAAAAGAACTAACAAACTCCTGAAATTAGTAAGTGATTATAGCAAGGTGGCAGGATACAAGATTAATACACAAAAGTCAATCACACGAGATAATACTACACACCCATCAAAACTGCCAAAATCCAAAACTGACAACACCAAATGTGACGAGGATGTGAAACAACAGGAACTCTCATTCATTGCTGGTAGGAATGCAAGATGGTAAAACCACTTTGAAGAAAAGTCTACCAGTGTCTTACAAAATTAAACATAATCTTACCATAGGACTCAGCAATCATGCTCCTTAGTATTTATCCATATGAATTGAAAATTACACCCACAAAAAAACCTGTACTCAGATGTTGTAACAGCCTTGCTCGTAACTGATAAAACTTAGAAGCAATCAAGATGTCCTTCAGTAGGTGAGTAGATAAACCATAGCGTATCCAGACAATGGGATATTATTCATCACTAAAAAGAAATGAGCTATCAAGCTATGGAAAGACATAGAGAAAACTTAAATGCATATTAGTAGGTGAAAGAAGCCTATCTGAAAAGTCTACACACTGTATAATTCCAACTATATGGCATTCTGGAAAAAGTAAAACTATGGAGACAGTAAAAAAGATTAATGATTGTCATGGGTTGGGGAGAGGAAGGGATAAATAGGAGGAGCCCAGTAGACTTTTTGGGCAGAGGAACTATTCCATAGGATACAACAATGACAGACGCATGTCATTATACATTTGTCCAAATCCATAGAATATTCAACACCAAGGGTGAATTCTAATGTTAACTATGAACTTTTAGATGATGATCATGTGTCAAAGTAGGTCCACTGAATACAACATGCCACTCTAGTGCAGGACACCGATAGTCATGAAGATTGTGCATGTGTGGGGACAGGGGCTATAGGGGAACTCTCTGTACTTTCTGCTCACTTTTTCTATGAACCTTAAAACTGCTATAAAAAATAAACTTAATAAAAATATATAAAGGATAATGATGTCTGCAACTTACTCTCAAATGGTTCAGAAAATATGCATATATGTTCAGAAAATATGCATATATACAATATAAAAAACGATGGCCAGGTGCAGTGGCTCACACCTGTAATCTCAGCACTTTAGGAGTCCGAGGTGGGAAGATCGCTTGAGGTCAGAAGTTCAAGACCATCCTGGACAACAAAGTGAAACCCCATCTCTGTATTTTACTAAAAAATAATAGGCTGGGCGCGGTGGCTCATGCCTGTAATCCCAACACTTTGGGAGGCCGAGGCAGGAGAATCACGAGGTCAGGAGATCAAGACCATCCTGGCTAACACGGTGAAACCCTGTCTCTACTAAAAATACAAAAAAATTAGCCGGGCATGGTGATGGGCGCCTGTAGTCCCAGCTACTCAGGAAGCTGAGGCAGGAGAATGGCATGAACCCAGGAGGCAGAGCTTGCAGTGAGCTGAGATCGCACCACCGCACTCCAGCCTGGCGAGAGAGTGAGACTCCGTCTCAAAAATAATAATAAGATAAATAAAAATTAAAAAAAGAAAAAATGGGAAAGCAAAGGGACAAAATATAAATTAGCAAATCTTAATGAAAAATATATGAAGATATATTTTTCTATTCTCGCAACTTTTCTGCATGTTTGACATTTTTTCAAAGCAATTAAAAATTAACAACAAAAAATGTAAAACTCTCCAACAGCTTCCCATCTCACTCAGAGTAAATGACAAAGTCCTTACAATTAACTCTAAGACTGCTCTACTCCATTACCATAGGATTCCTTGTTATTCCTTGCCAAGTGTATTTCCTCTCAGGAATTTGTTATAACTGTTTTCTTGGGACATCCTCCACAAAATGTCCACATGGCTCCTTCCCTCACATCCTTCACGTCTTATTTAACCAGAAGAGAAAGGATGGTGTAGGTTCCAAACCCGGAAGCCAGTGGAGAATATTGGAAAGTCACTGAGAGAATGGAAACAAGGGCTGAATAGCAAAAGAAAATGATAGTTTAATTCAGCTTTTAGAGCTACGGAAGTATATGACAATCAATCCCACCCTTTTTATCCGTTTGTTCTTCTTATTAGCATGAAAAGAAATAAACATCAGAGAGCACAGTGTTTTCATTTGTCAATTTACCTATTTCGAGCAGGAGATTTCCCAGCATCCTCTTGCACAGATACAAGTCTTGTTGAAAGAGGAGTATTTGAGGAATCTGGATGAATCAAACTATAAAGAAAATTGGAAAATACTGAAATAATTCAGGACAGTAAAAGGGAATTTCAATGAGGCTCTTTAACATTAAAAGCAGATTTAATCTTTTTCCTTGCAATAATGAGATTATGGGTCATTTTTGTTCTTCCTTTAATTAGGGTGTAAATGGTATGAATGATAGTTTTTACAGTGCATGGCTTTTAAGAATACAAAATGCCGAAATGACAATTTTTAAAAGTTTTTAAGTATATGGAATGTAAATAAAGTTAGTTGGATGGGTGCCTTTGAAACTTCTAACATTATTAATACAAGATGAAAGTGATTTTGGAGGGAAATCTGAGTTCAAATATTTTATTCTCAGTCCCCATAACCCACTAGAATAGCACCACAGAGTCAGACAAACCTAGGTCCAAGTGCAGGCTCGACCTCTTACTAGCTGCATGACCTTGGGTTCATTACTTAATCTCGCTAAACCTCAGCATCCACATCTGTCAAAAGGAGAAAAATAGTGCCTACCACAGAGATACGCTGACTAAAAGAGAATGAACATTAAGCAATTAGCACAGAACCTAAAATTTAACTATCATTCTACCTTTGACATCTATCGTACATCTCTCGGGAAGCCTTCTAACCTGATTTGTTTTGTTAAATCACATCTGCCCATTACAACAGGGCCAGTCACAACTAAAAAGCATTACTAACTAAAGTAAGCAAAAACTAAAAAATCTCTATACTTCATATTGCTTAATTAAACATAGAATCAATTTTTAAAATTTATAAAATATATGTAAGGTATAAAAAATCACAATGCCATAAACACCAAAGTATTCATGAAGCAATGTAAGAAAAGGCTGGGCATGGTGACTCATGCCTATAATGCCAGCACTTTGGGAGGCGGGCAAATCACTGGAGCCTAGGAATTCGAGACCAGCCTGGCCAACATGGCAAAACCCATCTCTACTGAATATACAAAACTTAGCCGGGCATGGTGGCACACACCTGTAATCCCAGCTATTTGGGAGGCTGAGACACAAGAATCGCTTGAACCTGGGAGGCAGAGGTTGCAGTGAGCCAAGATCGTGCCACTGCACTCCAGCCTGGGTGACAGAGCAAGACTCCATCTCAAAATAAATAAATAAATAAAAACTAATGTAAGAAAAAGAAACTTCGGCCAGGTGCGGTGGCTCACACCTGTAATCCCAGCCCTTTGGGAGGCCAAGGCAGGTAGGTCACCTGAGGTCAGGAGTTCAAAACCAGCCTGGCCAACATGATGAAACCCCATCTCTACTAAAAATAGAAAAATCAGCCAGGCATGGTGGTGGGCACCTGTAATCCCAGCTACTCAGGAGGTTGAGGCAGGAGAATCACTTGAACCCAGGAAAAGAAGGTTGCAGTGAGCCGAGATCATGCCATTGCACTCCAACCTGGGCAACAAGAGCAAAAAAAACTCCGTCTCAAAAAAAAAAAAAGAAAAAGAAAAAGTACACTACCACTGACTGTGAAATTCCCCTACCCAGTCCTAATCCCTTCCTGTCCCTCAGTGAAACCACTGTTATAACTTTCATATCTATCGTCTTTAAGTTTTACCACATTTCAGTCCCTAGACAGTGTACTAGTTTTGTGTATTTTTAAATTTTATATAAATTAAATTTTACTGGTTACATGATTAGATGATTTTCTTTTCTACTCCACTTTATGTCCCTGAGATTCATACGTATTGAATGTAGCTGTAATTAATTCATTTTTTACTTCTATTTAAATTCATTACATACTAATTTCTCAATTCCTTAAGGGTTAACTGAGAAATTAACTTATCAGAGAGATGTTACTTAAAACTATAAGCTCTTTGTAATGGCCAGATTTGGTATTATGCTTAACAAAATAATTCAGCTAAACAAAATAATCAGAGGCCAGGTGCAGTGAGTGGCTCATGCCTGTAATCTCAGCACTTTGGGAAGCTGAGGTGGGAGGATCACTTGAAGCCAGGAGTTCAAGACAGCCTGGTCAACATGGCAAGACCCCGCCTCTTAAAAAAAAAAAAAAATTAGCCAAGCACAGTGGTGTGCGCCTGTTGTCCTAGCTACTCAGGAGGCTGAGGCGGAGGGGATCTGAGGCTGCCCTGAGCTACGATCACGCCACTACACTTCAGCCTGGGTGACAGAGCAAGGTCGTCTCAAAAATAATAACTAATAATTTTTAAAAATCAGAAACTGATGAAACTAAGATTCTAATTCAAACAATTCCGGGTAACTTCCAAGAGTTAGCACCCTCTACTACCAAGCAGGGCAGTATACTTACAAAAAAACATGACGTAGCAGTGCAGTATACTTACAGAAAAACATGACATATACCTTCAGAAGGAAAAAAAATCTAATTTCATTTGGAAATATGAATACATATTGTATGGGCATTCTTCTTCTCACAGAAGGCTACATTAGAAATTAATAATCTCAATGACTTCTGTTGCCTATTCAACAAATATTATCAAGATTATATACATGCCATGCACTGTTCTTGGTGCCTGGGGTAGAACAGTGACAAGAAAGGTGTAAAGTCTCCTCTCATGGAGCTTACATTCTAATTAGCCAATATCATCACTATCCATAAACATCTGCAAACATTCTGGAGGCAAGCCAAAGAAAAAGGAGAACACAGTGAACTGACGGGAAATAATTCAAAGAGGGTAAGTGTTAACTGAAAGCACTCAAAGGTCAGACAACTATCGATATTTCTCAACTTTAAATAAAATTATATTTAAGGGACAATACCTTTGCCAGGCCAAATCATCCTCTAAAAATATGTTACGGCTGGCTTTCCTACTCCCAACAGGTGTTCGGGGTTCACTTGGATCAAGCACAGACACAGAGCAAGCAGAATCTGAAAGAGCATTCAAGTCTTCCCCAATAGAATTACTGTCTGTGGAATGAGCATAACTTAAGGCTATTTTTCTACAATATGTGCAAGCTCGGAGGTCTCCTAGGAGAAAAAAACAAAAACAAAAACAAGGAAAATGAAGGAAAAGATAGCAGTAACATATTGCTTAACGTAACTTTTTTTAACTCCTTGGGTCAACAGTTCATCTAATAACAGGGAAATCTCTTCAAGTACAGACTCTCAAAAAAAGACATTTTAAAAAGTGAAATAATTTTGTTAGCTCTATTATATATATTTAAGGGCCATTTTGAATTCTGGCACTAAAAATAAAAAGTTAAAAGTTAAAAGAAAAAAAAAGAGCCATCATTATGATAAATTCATCCAGGTGTCCAAACTACCACAAACATTCATAGTGAGTTTAAAATGTAACATACCAGGCCGGACATGGTAGCTCACACCTGTAACCCCAACACTTTGGGAGGCTGAGGTGGCAGATCACCTGAGGTCAGGAGTTCAAGACTAGCCTCGCCAACATGGTAAAACCCCATCTCTACTAAAAATACAAAAATTAGCCGGGCATGGTAACGCATACCTGTAATCCCAGCTACTCAGGAGGGTGAGGCAGGAGAACTGCTTGAACCCGGGAGGCGGAGGTTGCAGTGAGCCAAGACTGTGCCATTGCACTCTAGCCTGGGCAACAAGAACGAAACTCCGTCTCAAAATAAATAAATAAATAAATAAATAAATAAATAAAATAAAATAAAATAAAATAAAACTAAATAAAATGTATATCCCAATGATACTAGAAAATTTTGCTTAAAAGAGTATTTTTTTCCAGGTTGTAAAAGTGAAATAAGGGATCTAGAACAGGCACAGTGGCTCACACCTGTAATCCCAGCACTTTGGGGGGCCAAGGCAGGAGGACTGCTTGAGGGCGGGAGGACTGCTTGAGGGCAGGAGCTCAAGAACAACCTGGCCAACATACCGAGACCCTGTCTCTATACAAATACAAATATATATAAAATAAAATTTTAAAAAAGAAATCTAACAGAGACATGAGTTTCAAGGAATAACATTTTTTAATAGAATAAATAAACCAACACAAATGGAAACAACATATTTTCCACAGGCAAATTAATTAAGGGGGAAAATATTAAGGTCTTTATTGTGAAGCCCTGAAGAGTACCCTCCAAAGAATTTCAAAAGCAAACTAACAGAAAATGGGCTTACATGCAGTATAATATATGAGAGTAAAAACTATAAAAGAATTCTTATAAAAAAAGTTAGGGCCGGGCACGGTGGCTCACGCCTGTAATCCCAGCACTTTGGGAGACTGAGACGGATAAATCACCTGAGGTCAGTAGTCCAAGACCAGCCTGGCCAACATGGTGAAACCCTGTCTCTACTAAAAATACAAAAATTAGCCAGGCATGGCGGCGGGTGCCTGTAATCCCAGCTACTCGGGAGGCTGTAGTGGGAGAATCACTTGAATCTGGGAGGCAGATGTTGCAGTGAGCCGAGACTGTGCCACTGCACTCCAGCCTGGGCAATAAAAGCGAAACTGTCTGGGGGGAAAAAAAAGGATAGAAATGAAATATTCTTGAGAGGACAAACAAGGTTAATATTTCTAAATATGTATTTTTTGAGGGTGCAGTCCTGTCCAAATAGAAGTTTTCATTTCTACCCTATTTTTCTATAACATTGTTTTGAGTGATTCTATAACATCTTAGGTATTAAAAAAGGAGGTAAAATAATTAAACCTTACTAATAACATGTTGTTTTAATAATTCTACCTAAAATTTTCCCACTAATATTAGAAAACTGAAGTGATACAAAATAAAAGACTTCTAAAAGTTAACTGTATTACGTTTTTACCATAATCACTACCAAAATGGCCTTTTACTTTTTCATTTTAAGACTACTATTACATAGTACTCAGTTTTATTAAATTATGCATGTAGGCCACACATGGTGGCACACACCCATAATCCCAACACTTTGGGAGGCCAAGGCAGGCGGACTGCTTGAGCACAGGAGTTTGAGACCAGCCTAGGCTACATGGTGAGACCCCACATCAATAAAAAATACAAAAACTAGCCAGGGCATGGTGGCATGCACCCTGTAGTCCAAGCTACTTGGGAGGCTGAGAGGTGGGAAGATTGCTTGAGCCCAGGAGGCTGAGGCTGCAGTGAGGTGAGCTGTGATCGTGCCACTGCACTCCAGCCTGGGCGACAGAGCAAGACTCGGTCTCCAAAAAAAAACAAAAGAAGTGAAATTACTCCCTGCAGAAAGACTTTCAATTTACTACAACAAAGACTTCATTTGTTTCTTACACTATAAAGGAAATCTCCCTTAACCAGTCAGCTATTAGAACTAAAACTGTCAAATCAATAAACAGAGCCAAGCCTAATCAGAAAAGTTTTCATTTCATGAAGAAATTTCATCAGCAAGAGCCTATTAAGCGCATGCCTATATGGTGTGATGGGAATACAAAGATTGATGAGATACAGCCCTGCCATCAAAAAACTCATAGTCCACTGGAGGCAACACACATATAACCAAAAAGCTGCACGACAGATGCAGATACTATTGCTATTACCATCAATAACAATAGTTTACTGTTCATTGATCCCTTTCCATGTACTAGACATTTTTCTAGGTATTTATATTTATTCAGGGTCACAATGTATAACTGTGCCTAGCATATATTATCCCAGGGGTCCCCAATCCCAGGGCCATGTACTACTCCCCATCCGTAGCCTGTTAGGAATCGAGCCGCACAGCAGGAGGTGAGTGGCGATCAAGCAGCACACAAGCCATACACAAATGGGCATTACCTCCTGAGCTCCACCTCCTGTCAGATCAGCGGTGGCATTAGACTCTTCTAGAAGCGTGAACCCTATGGTGAACTGCGCATGTGAGGGATCTAGATTGCACGTTCCTTACGAGAATCTAATGCCTGATTATCTAAGGTGGAATAGTTTCATCCCAAAACCATCCCCTGTCCCCCACGCCAGTCCATGGAAAAACTGTCTTCCACAAAACCAGTCCCTGGTGCCAAAAAGGTTGGGGACCACTATATTATCCCATTTGTGATTAACCTTATGTGTCAACTTGGCTAGATTAGTTATTTGGTCAAGCTGAGATGCTGTGAAGGTTATTTTTTTTTGGATGTGATTAATATTTACAATCAGCTGACTTTAAGTAAAGCAGATTGTCCTCTAGAATGTGAGTGGGTCTCATCTAATCAGTTGAAGTCCTTAAGGACAAAGACTAAAGTTTTCTGAAGAAAAAGAAATTCTGTCTCAACACTGCAAGACAGAAATCCTGTAGGAGTTTCCAGCCTACTGGCCTGCCCTGAGAATTTCAGACTTGCCAGCCCTCAAAATAACTTGACCAATTGTTAAACACAAAATTCTCTCTATATAAATGTGTGTTTGTGTATCCTACTGGTTCTGTTTCTCTGGAGAACCTTAATACATATTTTGGTACCAACAATGGCTTTAGAGCAACAGAATCTTAAGGGTAAGTTTTCTGAATTGGTTCTTACATTTCTGGAATTGGTTCTCTAAGCTGATTAGATTTAAAGGCACTAATGACTCTATTTCCAGTAGTAAAGAGAACACTGATAGTCCATTGTGTAATGTGGCAACAAAGACATGCAAAATATCACCTATAGATACTCCTAATCAAATATTAATACTTATAAAAGGCAAAGTTCTGAGTGACCAAGTATTTAATATCTTAGAATGGTTTTGTCAAGCTAACAACTATAATGACATGGGCTGGTTCCTCCTAATTGCATTAGACAAAAGTAAAAAAAGAAATGGATTACCTTAGGGATTCAAATTCCCAGCTCAAGAACTGTATAAATTATCTGAAAGTTTCTAGGTCTTCCTTGAAAGAAATCCTTATCTCCTGCAGGTTCAGTGCTAAGATTGTTAAAAATCAAAACAACACTCTCATCCTGCAAGTGGCTGAATTGAAACACAAACTGAATCACCAACCTTGAAGTTTGTCTGCTATTAAAGTGAGGGTGTTGTTGGGAAGGAATGGAAATATATTAGAAGGTCCTGATGAAGCTGGGGATGTTAAACACCAAAATTCTGAGTCTTCTTTGCCAGCAGCAGCAG
Organism: Pongo pygmaeus; assembly: GCF_028885625.2. Classification (NCBI taxonomy): domain Eukaryota; kingdom Metazoa; phylum Chordata; class Mammalia; order Primates; family Hominidae; genus Pongo; species Pongo pygmaeus. Next base: position 108,649,794 of record NC_072384.2, on the reverse strand, counting down.
TCTTTCCACCTCATTTGAGGAGATTAACCTGGCTTTGATCAGACAGTCTGTAATGACCTCCCTGAGTTAGCTGCCTTGCAAGACACTGCTAATTTTACTCAGGATCTACTCCTACTACTCCTCTTTGCTACCAGACCTATAAAGAAACTCAAGCTCAGGTAGGCCCTGAAAGGTGAGATACAAACTGTGACCCATGAGAAGGTGCACTACACTCCAGAAGAACTACATGATTTTTCCAATTTATACAGATAAAAACCAAGGAAATACATGCGGGAATGGATAATGAAGGTATGAGATAACAGTGGAAAGAACATAAAGTTGGATCAAGCTGAATTTACTGACATGGGCCCACTAAGCAGATTCTATATTTATTGTTAACAGCTCAAGGGGTTAAAAGGGTCTCCAACAGTCTGTTTAGATGACTGGCTGAAACACAGACCAAAAGGTGGCTTACACTAAATGGGGTTGAAATGTCAGAAATGCCCTATTATATTATAGAGGAAGGCATCCAAAGGTTAGGGGAGATTGAAATGTTAAAAGTAGTTTTACCATGTAAGACTTGCTGACTCACCCAAGAAGGATATACCTTTCAACCACGACTATGAGAAATAAATTTGTGAGGGGAGGCCCTGCATCCTTAAAGAGCTTTGTGGTTGCTCTTCTTTGCAGATCAGAAATTACAGCAGGAACTACTGCTACTGGGTCAGGAAACCTAAATGCAATGGGGATCACTGGATCCCAGGGTGGCAGGGGCCAACAGGCAGCACTTTAGTCGCCAAAGACAAGGTGGGCATGGTTACTATAATAGACGTCAGAATCAAAGCAATAATCAGAATAGCCTAAGAGATTTATGGCATTGGCTAGTTGATCATAATGTCTCCACAAGTGAAGCAGATGGGCAGTCAACAAAATTCTTACTTGATTTGTATAAGGGAAACAACTCTATATCAAGTAGCTGTAAGTCCAACTTGAATCATGAAAACAGAGTCATATGATCCTTCACTCAATTCCCAGACTTGAGCCATTTACAGATGATACAGAACTCCTTGAATGAAGAGGGGATTGGTCATTCTGAAGAAGAACCCCACTACACTGCCAGAAATGTACACCATTAATCTTTCTACCAGCCATCCCCAAAGAGACCTATGCTTTTACCAAAGCAACCGGACACTAAGGAGAAGGAAATGATCAAATTTTTCAGGGGTTACTAGACACTTACTCTCAACTGACACTAATTCCAGGAGACCCAAAACATCACTCTGGTCTGCCTGTCAGAGTAGGGACTTATAGAGGTCAGGTGATCAGTGAAGCTTTAACTCAGGTCCATCTCACTGTGAGTTTAGTGAGTCCCCAAACTCACTCTATGGTTATTTCCCCAGTTCTAGAACATACAGTTAGAACAGACAACCAGCAGAATCCCTATATTTGTTCGCTGATCCGTATTTTGGTACTTCTGGCCTCCAGAACTATGAGACATACATTTCTGTTGTTCCAAGCCACTCAGCCTGTGGTACTGTGTTATGGCAGCCCTAGGAAGCTAACATACCAACCATATTAACAAGAAAGGTTTTATCCTGAGGGTAATGGGAGCTCTGAAACAGTATTATGCAGGAAAATACCCTGACATGATCAAATTAGCATTTTACAAAGAATGCTGACTAGGATATGAAATATGAATTAGAGGTAGGAAGAAACTAAAGGTAAAAAAAAAAAGTCTTTTAAAAGCTGTAATCTTGGTCACTGTAGCCTTAGATTACAATTTGAAGTCAGGAAATGTGATGCCTCCTGCCTTGTTCTTTTTGCTTAGGATTGTTTTAGCTATTCAGGCTCTTTTTCGGTTCTATATGAATTTTAGAATAGTTTTTTCTAATTCTATGAAAAACGACATTGGTATTTTCATAGGAATAGGCTACAGTAACAAAAACAGCATGGTACTGGTACAACCACAGGTACATAAGCCAATGGAACAGAACAAAGAAACCAGAAATAAAATCACACACTTACAGACATTTGATCTTCAACAAAGTCAACAAAAATGAACAACAGGGAAAGGACTCTCTATTCAATAAATGGCACTGGGATAGCTGGCTAGCCATATGCAGAAGAATAAAACTGGCCCCTATGTTTCACCATATACGAAAATTAATTCAAGATGGATTAAAGATTTAAATGTAAGACCTCAAACTATGAAAGTCCTAGAAGAAAACCTATGAAGCACGATTCTGGACATCAGCCTTGGGAAACAATTTATGACTAAGTCCTCAAAAGCAATTGCAACAAAAACAAAAATTGACATGTGGGACCTAATTAAACTAAAGTGCTTCTGCACGGCAAAAGAAACTATCAACAGAGTAAACAGACAAGCCACAGAATAGGAGAAAATACTTGCAAACTATGCATCTGACAAAGATCTAATATCCAGAATATATAAGAAACGTAATTCAACAAGTAAAAAACAAATGACCCCATTAAAAATTGGGCAAAAGACATGAACAGACACTTCTCAAAAAAAGACCTACAAGTGGCCAACAAACATGAAAAAATGTTCCACATCACTAATCATTAGTGAAATGCAAATCAAAACCACAATAAGATACCGTCTCACACCAGTCAGAATGGCTATTATTAAAAAGCCAAAAAACGAATGCTCGTAAAGCTGCAGAGAAAAGAGAATGCTTATACACTGCTGATGGGAATGTAAGTTAGTTCAGCCATTGTGGAAGACAGTTTGAAGATTTCTCAAAGAGCTTAAAACAGAACTGCTACCATTTGACTCAGGAATCCCACTACTGGGTATATATCCAAAGGAAAATAAATCATTCTATCAAAAAGACACATGTACTCGTATGTTCATTGTAACACTTTTTATAATAGCAAATACAGAATCAACCTGGGTGCCACCAATGGTGAAATGGATAAAGAAAATGTGGTACATATACACCATGGAATACTACACAGCCATAAAAAAAGCAAATTTATGTCCTTTGCAGCAATATGGATGCAGCTGGAGGCCATTATCCTAAGTAAATTAACACAGAACAGAAAACCAAATGCCGCAAGCTCCCACTTACAAGTGGGAGCTAAACACTGAATACATAAGGACATAAAGATGGCAACAACAGACAAGGGGACTACTAGAGCAGGGAGGGAGGAAGAGGAGCAAGGTTTGAAAAACTAACTACTGGATACCATACTCACTACCTGGGTGACAGGATCAGTCATATGCAAAATCTCAGCATCACTAAATATACCCATGTAACAAACATGAATCTAAAATAAAAGTTGAAATTATTACCAAAAAAAAAAAGAAATACAAATAATTTTCAAACAAAAAAGCTGTTGTAAAAGCTAATGGGATTCTGGGTGACAGATAATGGGATTCTGAACTCTGTAGTAGTTTAGGTGGAAAAAAATGAGCAGATAGAAAGATCTTCACAATAACAAAAATAACATGAGAGATGTTAGGAGTTTTCTTTTTCAGGTAATTTCTGCCTGCCTTCCACTCCCAAATCACTGTATAAATCAACACATCATTGTTCAGTTTTTTCTGTTTCAACAAATAACTGAAATTTTCTGTACTGCTGAAATTTGACTATGTTCCTTATGCAAGAATCTGAGTAAGACACAATTCACTGCCAAAGCACAGCGTCATGTAATTACGTCAAGGAAGACCTGTACTTTGTAAAATGAAAACTCTCATAGTGATTTAAATTAGTAATCTACTCTAACGACCTTGTCTAATAAATTTTAATGTTCCTATAGTTTTTTGCTAGCATCTACAATAAATACACTTTTACTCTAGTTATTTATAAGTCTCATCTACTGTATTATTCAATAGGAAAGTTCTTAAAAGCAAAGCTGTGTCTCCCTCACCTTTGTGTCCCCATGTCTTACACATAAAACCCAAAATGAAAATTGGCTTAACACTATCCTGTATTATAAGTGTTTTATAGTTATGACCTTTAAAAATTGTAAACTGGCAATAAAATGCATTTACCTGTATAGCCCATAAATTTTCCAGGGATTTCTTGATTACAGCAACGACTGCAGAAAATCTGCCCACATAGTCGACAATGGTGTCTGCGCCTAAAGGTTGTAAATTTCTCACTACAGTCATAGCACTCTTTACATTGGCTATCTGGCATCCAGTATTGTTTCAGGTCACTATCCTATAACAATAAAAATGTGTGAAGGCTTCTTGAAAATACTGATTATTAATATGCAATGGCAAATGAAATCCTCAAAGGTTTCTTTTGCAGAAAACAAACTAATTCAAAAATTCATATGGGAATACAAAAGGTCAAAATAACCAAGACAATCTTGAAGAAGAACAAATTGAAGGACTTAATATTACCAGCCATCAAGACTTATTCTAATGCTACAATAATTTTAGACAGGGTACTGGTACAAGGATAGAAAAAAATAAAGGCATGGAACAGAAAAAGAGAGCCCTGACACACCCTCACACATATATGGACTTATGGTGGAATTTATAATGCAATCAGTGAAAGATGGTCTTTTCAAAAACAATGGTACTATACCCAACTGGACATCCATGAGGAAAAATGGAAGCCTGACCCCTATACTTGACAGAAATAATAAAGCTTCTTGAAGAAACCATAGGAGAATATCTACTGCCCTGAACTAGATAAACACTTCTTAAACAGAACACAAAAAGCACTAAGGATAATGGGAAAAAAACTGATAAATTAGACTACAATAAAATTAAGAACTTATGTATAAAAATAGGGTGCTCACAGCTGGAGGAAGTGCTAATTAAACTTTCTTTCAGTGGCATTAAGCCATTTTCATTAGGTATGGCATGATCCCCATAAGCGCTTAATAAGTAATCTTCCAAAGCCTCTAGACAGTACCTGGCTTTTCCCCTCCATGATTTCCTTGAGGCGTTTTAATACTGTGCTGAGGCTTCGAAGCTGAACAGCTGTACGAGGGTCATGACCTCCAAAGGTAGGTTCTGCTTTCCTTCTTGTGTCTGAGTTGGATTAAAAAAAAAGCAACCTTGTTAACAGTCCCTAGTATCTATATACAACAAGGTATATATGTGATGGAAACTGCCTCTTATTGTTGGCATATAATTATGTTCTCCCACCCAGTTATATGAATTGAGAGTTAAAACAAGTCTTTATAAGGGTAAGAAGCTACTGAAAGTATTTCTTCTCATGTAAAATGCTGTTTTACAAGCAAGTCAAGGCTGCCTAAGACAAGCATTGTCTGAGACCATTGATGGTTCTCAGGCCTGGAACGGGAACATCACTTAAATGGTCCAAAATTCATTAATGACTTCTTAAGCCCTTTGGTCCAACCTATAATAAATGCGTGCTAGAAATTTAGCAGAAGAAAAAGCAATCAAGGAGGGTTAACTTAGCTTGGTCTCTAAAGTCAAACAGGTAAGCAATAAGACCAAACTGTTCAGTTCTGTCTGTATCTGTAGACCATATATCCAAAGTCTCATGCAGAAGATGATCAGAAAGAAGTTTAATAGCCCAGCCTTCAAAGATTCTGACAGACTTCACAACATCCAGGATGGCAAATTTTGCCATGGTAAAACCTGACCTATGTCCAAGCAAATTAAAACTACCAGAAAATTGCTAAAACTCCAATCCTATCCTTCCCTGTCACTTCCCCAACCCCGCAGCTCCAAATAGGAAAGGATCATTTATACCTGACATAGCAATACTGAAGCCAAATCTATCACTAATAAGCCCAAATTCCAGCCTCGTGGCCAAAATAGGGTATGCCCACCAAAGTTGTCACTTATTATTTCCTTAATTTAGACCAAAATTACAACTGAAGTTTCTGCCTATTTCTGGCAGTTACAAAACCTAAGGATGAAGCAAAGATGTTTTGATAAAAAGGATGAACATCCTATTAGCTTAAACCCATCAACCTGATAACCCATGGCAAAGTAAACTGGAAAATACCCCATTCTGAATCTTCCTCAAACTCACCATTTGCTAGATAGGTGCTGTTTTGGCTGGGTGGGAAAAAAAAGAATTACAAAGAAATGAGAGGTTGGGATCTAAAGTTTACAAAGAATTTCCCAAGATAATGTAATCACTGAAGTAACTATCAAAATTGTACCTATTTTAGAAAACTTTGGCAACTTTTACCTTTCTATAAAGTTGTATCTTAATTTTAGCACATACCTCAGATGTGTTGCTACTGTATTAGAATAACTAAACTTGAGTCTCTAAACAAAAAACAACTCTCCATGATCTACAAATTGAAAAAGGAGACAGATGAAGCTACTGGAAACATAATGGCTGTGCTTCCGTGCATCAGGCAAAAACTTGTGAAATCTCTTGCATTTAGCCAATTAGGAATATAAGAAAGTATTAATAGCATCACCCGCTGAAAAAGGATGAGTGAGACCCTTCTTGGAACCAAGAGAATCACAGATGTTGGCTGAAGATGAAAGAAACCCAGAGAGAAAATCTGGTCTAGCTCTGTGCCCTTAGGCAAATAGCCTTAGCTGCTTCTCTTGCAAAATGAACATTAGAAAATTAAATAACTTTCCTAAGGTCGGAAAGCTAGTAAATTATGGAATTACAGCCCTTTTAATAGGGAAAAGAACTTGACTGGCCAAACAACACCAGGCTTCTGAAGCTCAAATGCCTTCAAGATAGAATCAAATAATCAAGTAGACTTGAGAAAGACAGTAAAGAAACTAGACAGTAAAGGCTCCACCTGGAGATATTAAAGTTCAAGTTGATCATAACACCAATGGCAAGGTTTGGCAGGCTGCCAATTTGTAACTCTTAAAATATTACATTCTAGTCTAACTTGATTTTAGAAATAAAAAAATCCTACACTCAATTCAGCATGGGATTTAGTCAAAAGAGCTCCCTCAACAAAAAGTGTTGTTGTGGGTCAGATTCAAGAGCTAAGGAGAGTTTACTGAGGTTGAAAGTCAAAATAGAGATTATCTGGAATAAAAGGAGAGCTCCTTTCTTTCTCCCTCTCCCACTCCCCATCTTCTGATTCTTCCCTCCAAATGGCTGATGTAACCCTGGCTGAGGCTCACTGCCCTAGAAAACCTGTGCAGGAGATGCAGCCAGCTCTGTGCCAGTCCTCGGGTAGAAACTCTTCTTTTGCTTGGTTTCTCTTTGTTCTGGCTGACCAAGTCTAAACTCACAATAAAATATCCTTCTGCCAACCACCACTACCTGGGGGAAGATCAGCCAGACCAGACGAGATCTGGTGTTCTGGGGCATCTAATTCCCAATGCTGCATCCCTTACCCTCTCATGCCACCTCCCACTTCCTTTGTCACCTTGACTTAGGGCAAACCACTCCACCAAGCTGAAAAATCTGACAGAAATAAAACATAAACCACCTCTCTTTTTCTAATCTCTCAATTCTGACACCAATCCCCAGCCCATACTCATCAGAAGAGCATGAAAATGAAGGAGATGACTGTGTAGTAGACCAGAATGGAAAACAGACAGATGAGAGGAGCTCAGCTTATTCAGCCACACTGACAGTTTGCACCCCAACAAGAACAGAAGGCCAAGAGCAAGTGGCAGCCCAGTAATGGAGTTGACAGAGTTCTGCAGCCAGAGGCATGCATATCACATTTCACTAGCACCCCAAGAACAGATGCAGAATTCATTCACAAAGTGGAAACTAACCTGTGTTCTCCTGGGGATGTTGCAAACTGTTCTCTGCTGAAACCCAAGCAAGTAATTAATCAAAAAATAGTCAAGAGATCTGTGCCTTGCCTAAGTTAAAGTTTAATGAGACGTTTAAGAATTTTTTCAGGTGTCAATAAATTCTTTCACTACCGAGGTAAGAGTTTTATTTACTCTAAACAGTACCTGACTATTCCAAATAGTACCTTACTATTCCAAATAGCAGGAAAGTTAAGTCCTGCTATAAACAACCTAGGAAACACAATGACTGTGGAAAAATCTAGCATATAGAAGGGAATGAAATAAGAACACTGTTTTACCTAATGCTGAAGAGCGCCGCTGGAGTTCCTCATTAAGCTGTTTTTTATAAGGTGTGGGTGACCTAACAGACTGTGTCCTTGAAGGGAGCTGAGGGCTGGTCCAACTTCCACTCAAAGGCTGCTGTTCTCCCTGGCCTCCTTCTGCTCTCTCTGTAGCAAGGGAACGCTTGGCATTACTTGAAAAACTAAGACTGAGAGTTCAGCAATGAGAAGGAAGTAGATGAAATTTTCAGGCAACAATGTATACATGTATTATATGCGTAACTGAAAATTATTTTTTTTTCCTTTTTCATTTATCTAATTTTTAATACAAGCAGGTTCTCCCTACATTGCCCAGGCTGGTATTGAACCCCTGGCCTCAAGCAATCCTCCCACTTCAGCCTCCCAAAGTGCTGAAATTACAGGCACAGGCCACTGTGCCCAGCCTAGATTTTACAAAAAGAAAATTCAAAGAAGGAGGCAAAATTACAGGCCAATAATCACACCCTTGGTATATATGATCTTCTATTTGTTTCACTTTTCATTAGAAATTTCTTGAGCATATTGAAACAAAATGCAAGCTTCATATGAAGGCAGGGATTTTTTGGGTCTGTTTATGGGACAGATCCCTTACACTATTAAAACAGTTCCCAGCACAAAGGAGGTACCCAATAAACATTTGCTAAATAGAAATTTTATTGTCTTATGACAACTAAGTGTAATGTAGTATGACAAATGGGATCCTGGAACATAAAAAGAACAACTGGTAAAAACTCAAGAAATCTAAATAAAATACATAATTTAGTTAATAATCTATCAATAATAGTTCATTAATTGTAACAAATGTACCAGACAAATGTAAAATGTTAATATAAGGAAAACTGGGTATGGGAGTATACAGAAATTCTATCTTCCCAATTTTTCTGTAAATCTAAAACTCTTCTAAAAAATAGGTTTTTTTTAAGTATCATTGTCTTAAAAATGTACTAAAGGGTTTTCATAGCACTTTAAACATGATCATAAATAAAATTCAGTTAATATTATTAAAGGTTCTGAGTTAATTAACACTATTAACCTCTCCAAATTCTATACAACAACAAGAATTACCTTCTAACATACTTCAAGTAATACAGACAAACGAAAGACAAAAGATATAGGCCATGTTTTTTTAATTCTTGTCCCAAGTAAAAGACATATTACTTAAAAAGAGCTCATTTTAAAAGTATCTTTCCATTTGATGTCATTACATGTACACCTTAGTCTAACAGTTTTAAGTCAACAAGAAGCCTACTGACAGCTTCCAATTTTTGAAAAATATAAACCTTTCCTCCCATGTACTGTTCCTTTCAGTTTCATTGCTTTAAATATTTTAGTTATTAACCCCCAAAAGAACAAAGTCCATTCTATGAACTAACTTGAAGTATATTAAGAAAAAAAGAATAACAAAAAAAGACGACTACTTTCTCTATTAAAAGAAATCTCCTTTTAACCTTTAGTTTTTTATTTATTTATTTTTTTTTTTTGAGATGGAGTCTCGCTCTGTCGCCCAGGCTGGAGTACAGTCGCCCAATCTCGGCTCACTGCAAGCCCCGCCTCCTGGGTTCACGCCATTCTCCTGCCTCAGCCTCCTGAGTAGCTGGGACTACAGGCTCCCGCCAACACAGCCAGCTAATTTTTCTGTATTTTTAGTACAGACGGGATTTCACCGTGTTAGCCAGGATGGTCTTGATCTCCTGACCTCGTGATCCGCCCGCCTCAGCCTCCCAAAGTGCTGGGACTACAGGTGTGAGACACCACGCCTGGCCTAACATTTAGTTTTTAATCCAGACCTTTAGTTACCAATAATTAATGATATTACAGTGAAAATTCTAGCTTTCTCTTCAGCAGTAAACCCTGAAGACCTACGATTAAAGCTATCAGCTTGTTAATAGTTCACTTTCTTACAGACCCAACATTAAAGCTGAACAGAGTACTAACCACTATATGATCATGGTGAGCACTGGAGACAAAGGAGCATTTCAAAGAATCAGACCTGAATCAAACCTCCTATCTGTAATAAGTCTTACCTTTGTTAAAACGAAAGAGATTTACAAAAGAACTATAAGCTGATTTAAAAGGGGGCTCATCTTGATCAGGAGTCAAAGGTTTAAAGTGTGTGAGATGAGAAGGACTAGTAGGAGATCGAGGCAAATCATTAGCAGAGTCCAGTGTTGGGGACGTCTTATCACCTGTGGCCATTTCATGAGTCTGAAAAACAAAAGAAACAAGCAAAAATCTAAATTCTTCAGGAAGCTCAAAAGTTGATTCCAAACAGCATCGAAACATGCAAAAAATCCTATTCTGTGAAAATTCAGATTATGAAAACAAACAGTAAATAAATCTAGCTTCATATATTCCAAAGGACTGAAAACACTGCTGTCTAAATCATAAGAGCCCCAATCATCTAAAACTATGATCTGATAGCCAACTCAATTTTAAATATTTCTATTCAAATTATAGAAAATATTTAAATTAATAAAAATTTGGAGGTAAAGCATTAATGTGAGCAGGCAGAAAGAAAAATAAGCATTTTCACATCATTTCTATCTCTTTCATTTTAAGATGTTTCAGAAGAAGGGATACACAACAGCTTTTTAAAGTTATGGGGGGAAGCTAGTTATACAACACACATATAAATTCTTCAGTCTTATTTTCCTTATTTCAACTTTTTTTTTTTTTTTTTGGAGATGGAGTCTTGCTCTGTCGCCCAGACTGGAGTGCAGTGGCGTGATCTTGGCTCACCGCAACCTCTGCCTCCCAGGTTCAAGTGATCCTCGTGCCTCAGCCTCCTGAGTAGCTGGGACTACAGGCAGGCAGTCACCACGCCCAGTTAATTTTTTGTATTTTCAGTAGAGATGGGGTTTCACCATGTTGGCCAAGCTGGTCTCGAACTCCTGACTTCAGGTAATCCACCCGCCTCAGCCTCCCAAAGTGCTGGGATTACAAGCATGAGCCACCATGCCTGGCCTCAATTTTTATATTTTAAAAAGTAATATAAAAATCATCATATTTCTAAGACGAGGACATGAAAGTCATCCTCTAATGACATGTCTACAAAACTTTAACAATTACCTCAAGCTACACTTCATGACCTATGACAACTATTCAAATTAACAAGTTGTTCCCCACTATCTTTGCTCCTAAACACATGAACATGGTTTTTCCTCCCTTTAAGCCTCAATTCATAGAGACATTAAGATGAAGATCTTCTTAAAGGGCTTTGTTTCTAAATAACCAAAAAATCATATTTCAACCGAAGCAATAAAGCTAACCACATCACCAGATGGAAGTTACAGAAAAGTACTATTTTCTGCCATATTGATTTATATTTCAAAGAGAAGAACCATGGATAACTCTAATCATTAAAATAATGTAGACTGGGCCAGGCGCGGTGGCTCACACCTATAATCCCAGCACTTTGGGAGGCCGAAGTGGGCAGATCACCTGAAGTCAGGAGTTCGAGACCAGCCTGGCCAACATGGTGAAACCCCATCTCTATCAAAAATACAAAAATTAGCTCAGCATGGTGGCGGGTACCTGTAATCCCAGCTACTCAGGAGGCTGAGCCAGAAGAATCGCTTGAACCCGGGAGGCAGAGGTTACAGTGAGCCAAGATCACGCCACTGCACTCCAGCCTGGGCAACAAGAGCAAAACTCCATCCACACACACACACACACAAAAAAAAAAAATACTGTAGTCTGGCCCAGACACAGACTCTGCAAGAGATGGGTGCCCCCATCCGCACACTGTCCTTTGGCCACCAGACATCATGCCTCCCAAGGATATTCTGGGAGGAACCAGCAGGGCCCTCTATCTCCAAAGCTGCTGCCAAGCCAGAAGCAGCATGGGCCCCTCCAGCCAAGACCAAAGCTGAGCCAGCTATCCCATCCCCCAGGCCCCTGAGAAAACCAAGGAGCCCCCAGTTGATCTCTCAAAAGTGGTGATCAAGTTTAACAAGGACCAGCTGGAGGAGTTCAAAGTGGCCTTCAAGCTGTTTAACTGAGTGGGGGATGGCAAGATCCTATACAGCCAGTTTGGGGACATGATGGGGGCCCTGGACCAGAACCTCACCAGTGCCAAGGTGATGAAGGTCCTGGGGAACCCCAAGAGTGATGAGCTGAAGTCCCGGCATGTGGACTTCAAGACTTTCCTGCCCATGCTCCAGGCAGCAGCCAAGAAGCGGAACCAAGGCACATATGAGGACTACTCGGAGGGGCTTCATGTGTTAGTCAAGGAGGGGAACAGCAAAGTCACGGGAGCAGAGCTCAGACAAGTCCTCACCACCCTGGAAGAGAAGATGGCTGAGGAGGAGATGGAGACTGTTCTGGCAGGACATGAGGACAGCATCAACTAGGAGGCCTTCCTGAAACACTTCCTAAGCTTACTGAGCTCTGTAGATCCCTAGGGCCCAGACACTGGGCCCCCGCAGGCAGAAGCATGTTCCAGCCACCAGAAGGCTACCTACTGTTTCAAAATAAAGACAACGTTCCTCCCTTGGAGAAAACAATATATATTCTATAGTTTATAATCTAGTCTCCACTTTACAAAGAGGACATTACAGTCTTGGTAAAATGCTTTTCACATTCAAAATCATAGCTACCATCTCATTTTATTCTTACAATCCTGGAAGGCACACACAGCTGGCTTTACTACATTTTACCTTTGAGGCAACCAAGGTACACTGAACCTAAAACAACTTTCTTGGGGGTCACACAGACATTAGTAGAACTATCACTATACCCCAAGTCTCACCCCAAAAGAATTACTTAAATTAAAATTACTTTTGTAGCTCTTCACACTTTCCTTTTAGCCTATCCGCGTTCTCTAACTACTTAAGGCTTTGTCTGATCAATAATTTAATTAATAAATTAAGGCAGAAATGAAACCACTGACTTAAACAGAATTTTGGCAATACATGTTTATTTGGGGGGGGAAGAAAAAGAGGAAGAGGAAGGGGAAGGAAAGAGGAAGGAGAAAAGGAAGAAGAAGGGGAAGGAAGGTTTCTAATATCTTCCATTGAGAAGAATAATCAACAATCCTTCTGAAGTGTCATGACAATTCAGCAAAAATTGTTGGGAAGTAAGCTGATAACTGATCAAGTACACACTCAAAAAAAGAGTTTTTTTATTTAAAAAAAAAAAAAAAAAAGAGGCCAGGCACTGTGGCCTCATGTCTGTAATCCCAGCACTTTAGGAGGCTGAGATGGGGGGATCGCTTGAGGCCAGGAGTTCCAGACCAGCCTAGTCAACATAGCGAGACTTCATCTCTATTTTATTTAGGGAAAAAAAAAAAAAAAAAGAGCTCTGGAGAGAAACGATAATGTGATGGCCGTAACAACTACCCCTGGAAAACAGCCTACATTCTACTTTGACACAAGTAATGTCAGAAGCAGAGATGGCATTCTGCCTAAAGAGTCTTAGAATTACTTCTAAAGGTTATCTACACAAAAATTATACTTGGCTTTGGAAATAAGAAGATAAAAATTCCCATGAAAACACTTAGCAAGTGTAGTCTCTGAAATATAAACCCAATCATATAGTTAACCCTAATAATTACATGATGACACTAGGGCCCTGAAAAAATTATAACTCTCACTCTTTAGCAGCTTAACAACGCTTTAAATATAAATTAGGACTCTTTCCTGAGTGGTAATCAGTCCTATTAACCTACCTACCCAAAGCCTTCTGATATATCATCAATACTTCACCATTTCTAATTCAGGCTACTAATATATGCAGACTTACTACAAACTATCAGAAGCCAGTCAGTAAAGGCCGGACGTGGTTGCTCACACCTGTGATCCCAGCACTTTGGGAGTCCGAGGCAGGAAAATCCCTTGAGCCTGGGAGGCGGAGACTGCAGTGAGCCGAGATCACACCACTTCACTCCAGCCTGGGCGAGGGAGGGAGACCCCCGCCCCGTGGCTCACGCCTGTAATCCCAGCACCTTGGGAGGCCGAGGTGGGTGAATTGCCTGAGGTCAGGAATTCAAAACCAGCTTAGCTAACATGGTGAAACCCCGTCTCCCCTAAAAATACAAAAATTAGCCGAGCGTGGTGTCGCGCGCCTGCAATCTAGCTACTCAGGAGGCTGAGGCAGGAGAATCGCCTGAACTCTGGGAGGCGGAGGTTGCAGTCGGCGGAGATCGCGCCACTGCACTCCAACCTGGGGGACAGAGCGTGACTGTCTCTCAAAAAAAAAAAAAACTGGAAATGTAATAATTTAGGAAAGCTGAATATTGGAAATGTTAGCTTCTATCAACAAAGATTTCTTGTTCAATTTTTGACCAACACGCCTAAAGGAAAACCAGAGCACAATCCAGAAAGCAGAAAAAGGGAGAACATACGAAATTAGCCTTGCTCCACAGAAGAGATTTAACCTACACAATCTTTGTCACAAACACAAAAGAAAGAAAGAACATTTTTTGTAAGAAAACTGACAGAGTGGGAGTTTTGGAGTGCCAAAAAAAGGGGCTCAAATAAATCAGAAATAAGTACACTATACCAAGCGACTACCTCTATTGTCAACACTGGACATATTTTACAACACAGGATGCACTGCGTCAATACTAGATAATGAATCATGTACACACATCAGATACACACGAATGACTTGCTTTATACAGAATTCCAGCACTTCTTATATTTCTTGACCGTCTTAGGAATAACCCGATTGGGCAGAAAACCCCTAAGTCCTAAAAGTTTCCAACACATTCCATTCTCATCCTTTTGTTGGGAACATTCTAAGCAAAGGGTAAACACTAATTGGGAAATAAGGCTCCTCCTCAAGAGACTCCGAAACCTAAGGTGAAATGGAATCGTCTCAAATAGCAGAGGCAAGCATTTAAAAAGACAAACACATATTTGAACCCCCACGGTTGGTTTGGTATCGTTTCTGCAGCTCATGAACTTTCTTTTCCAGCCTACGGATGCGCCTCTGACAAACTCAGAACTCATGCACTCAGAGGGAAAAGCAACTGGACTCTTCCCCTCCTAATTAAGTTCAGGCGTAAGGGTCGAGAGAGAGGCAAAGGAACTTCAAATGTTTCCAAGGAAATCTCAAGGGCCCCACCCGGCTTCCGTCCCCACTCGCCAGACAACGCAGCCGGAGAATCGGGAGGACCAGCTAATTATAAAGCCAGATTCTCTGCCCTTCCTTGCTCAGCCGCAGCCAGGACCTAGCCCCGGCTGTGGAGCCCTGGTTCTCACTTTCACCTCAGCTCTGGCCCAGGAGTTCCCCATACCGGCCTCCTTCCCATGCTGAGCCCCAGCCGGCCAAGCTCCAGGCCCCCTCCCTTACCTGCGCCTCCCGCCCCGGCCGCGCCGGCCTCCCCGGCTGCCCCCCACCCCAGCCTCCGCTTCAACGGCTCAGCCCCCCGGAAGTCGGCCCCCTAGCGCGGCGGTGGGCTCTTCAGGCCGCGGACGGTTGCGGCAGGAAGCGAAGCTGCTTACATGGTTGATGCGGCTTCTCGCTCCCCGCCCCCCCAAGACTCCGCCCTCTGTTTTCCTGTCCCCCAATCCGAAATCTTTCCCTGGGGCCGGCTCCTCCCAGCCCGGCCGACGCTCGGATCAGATGCTCAGGCAGAAGGAGTCCAGCCCAGATCGAGTCGTCCTGATCTTTTGGCCCAGATTAGGCCGCCTCAGCCTTCCTGGAAGAAGCCAGGGGGACTGCGCGCGTGAGCGTCACGCGTGCGGGGTCAACGGATGGGTGCTTGGTGCTCTGGGCACTGCACGGGTGCTGGCTGGACTGCGGTTACCGTATGTGTTCGATACTGTGGGCACTCATAATATGTTATTGCCTTGTTGTAGACAGTTCACTCGTGTAGCACTGAACCGGAGTTAGCGATGACTTTGTTTCCAGACTTGCATGACTCCGCCAATAACCAGCCATATGATCTTAAACAAATTGCTCATTTATTTAGGACTTAGACCTCTGGCGTGTAAAGTCGGATTAATAAAAGGACTCACTTCTTAATACTTTTTTGAGATTAAGTAAATGCACTTAAAGCGAATGGCACAGTTCCCTGACCCAGAGTAAGTGATGTTGGCTTTATAGTTAATTTTTTCATTTAGGTGTTGTGTTGCAAATGCTGATGCAAATAAAGTTACCAAGCCCAAGCCCTATCTTACTCAGCTTGGCTAGCGTTATTCGTCATTTCTGTCCTGCTGAGAGCGCAGTGCAGTTAACTGCAGAAAACATGCCCGCCGCAGTTGTGGGACTTGGTAGGGGAGGATGGAAAGCAGACGAAACCTAAAGGGAAATGCAGTTTTAAATTCTGTGAGTCCTTTTCCTCAAGAGTTTTGTCAAATCCCAACCCAGTTTTCCTTGAGTTGGAAAGCACCATCAAAACCTGCAGGTTGATTCCAGTGCAAATCCCAGTCACCATCCTCAGCTGGGCCCTTCAGCAATCTTTCTGGGAGTCTGTAGTCAGTTTCTCCCATTCCTTATTACTGCTGCGTCAGACCACCACCACGACCCCCACATTACCTTGACTATCATTCTCATCAGAGAATCTTATTTTATACCCAAGTGAAACATCCCAAGGTATCTGGGCGTGACCCTTAACAACCTAATTCCCGCCACACCACAACATTTACCTACATCCACATCTGCCCTAGTCTGCCTTTCTCCCTCATCTCTCTGAGGAAGGGGCCTCTTCTTCCCCAGCTCAATCCTTTTGGCCCCCAGTTCACCCTCTCCTGCCTGGGAGCTTGCACCATATCTGCAAACTTCCCCTTTTCCAATGACTCTGCCTCTTCAGCCCACAAAGATGCTCAAGTCTCTGCCTTCCTTTAAAAAAATTTTAAAAAAAAATTTAAGATAAGCAAAAAAGGCCCTCGTAATTATCACCATATGTTAATATTTCATAAACCTACAATAAAGTGTAAAATAGGTACAGAGATCATATGAAAAGAATAAATTACCCAGCCACGACGACTGCAGTGTATGTAGAAACTCCATCTATGGTTAAAAACAAAAAAAAAGTCCACTCCACAAATATTTTTGAGTCCCTAATTTAACCAGCAGTGTGTTAGTTATAGAAGCACTGCACTAAGGATAAAATTATAAACATATCCCAGTGCTTCACTTGACTAGCCTAAAAAATAAAAATATATGTGAACATTACACAGTACATGTCCTCAAGAAGCTTGCTGTCTAATATCTATATTAGCTTACAGTTTAATTTCTGTGGAAAAGAGATTGAAAACTGGGCTACTCTTTTTGCAAAAAAAAATCATTTTAGATTCTCACTTCACACTAGACATCCAAAATTAATTCCAGATGAATTTTATCTGTAGAGAGATTGTCTGTGTATATATCCTCCTCAAAAACTTTCATTCAAGCACAGATTTAGGATTCTTGCTGAATCAATTATTGTTTGATGATATACTTCTATTCCTCTCTATGTATTAGTTGAATTTTATTGCAACTAATAGCGTTCCATCTTTTTCTTTCTTTTTTTTTTTTTTTTTAATTTATGAAGTATTTATTGATCATTCTTGGGTGTTTCTGGGAGAGGGGGATATGGGAGGGTCATAGGATAATAGTGGAGAGAAGGTCAGGAGATAAACACATGAACAAAGGTCTCTGGTTTTCCTAGGCAGAGGACCCTGCGGCCTTCTGCAGTGTTTGTGCCCCTGGGTACTTGAGATTAGGGAGTGGTGATGACTCTTAAAGAGCATGCTGCCTTCAAGCATCTGTTTAACAAAGCACATCTTGCACCGCCCTTAATCCATTTAACCCTGAGTTGACACAGCACATGTTTCAGAGAGCACGGGGCTGGGGGCAAGGCCATAGATCAACAGCATCCCAAGGCAGAAGAATTTCTCCTAGTCAGAACAAAATGGAGTCTCCTATGCCCACCTCTTTCTACACAGATACAGCAACAATCTGATCTCTCCTTCCTTTCGCCACACTTCCCCCCCCCTTCCTTTCAACAAAACCGCCATCGTCCTCATGGCCCGCTCCCGATGGTCGCTGTCTCTTCGGAGCTGTTGGGTACACCTCCCAGACAGGGCGGCCGGGCAGAGGCGCTCCTCACCTCCCAGACAGGGCGGCCGGGCAGAGGCGCTCCTCGCTTCCCAGACGGGGCTGCCCGGGCAGAGGCGCTCCTCACTTCCCAGATGGGGAGGCCGGGCAGAGGCGCTCCTCGCTTCCCCGACGGGGCCGCCCGGGCAGAGGCACTCCTCACTTCCCAGACGGGGCTGCCCAGGCAGAGGCGCTCCTCACTTCCTCCCAGACCGGGTGGCAGCCGGGCAGAGGCGCTCCTCACTTCCCAGACGGGGCGGCCGAGCAGAGGCGCTCCTCACCTCCCAGAGGGGGCGGCCGGGCAGAGGCGCTCCTCACTTCCCAGATCGGGCGGCCGGGCAGAGGCGCTCCTCACTTCCCAGACGGGGCGGCCGGGCAGAGACGCTCCTCACCTCCCAGACGGGGCGGCCGGGCAGAGGCGCTCCTCACTTCCCAGACTGGGCGGCCGGGCAGAGGCGCTCCTCACTTCCCAGACTGGGCGGCCGGGCAGAGGCGCTCCTCACCACCTAGACGGGGTGGCCAGGCAGAGGCGCTCCTCACTTCCCAGACGGTGTGGCGGCTGGGCAGAGGCGCTCCTCCCTTCCCAGATGGGGCAGCCAGGCAGAGGCGCTCCTCACTTCCTCCCAGACGGGGTGGCGGCCAGGCAGAGGCGCTCCTCACTTCCCAGAGGGGGCGGCCGGGCAGAGGTGCGCCTCACTTCCTCCCAGACGGGGTGGCGGCCGGGCAGAGGCGCTCCTCACCTCCCAGACGGGGCGGCCGGGCAGAGGCGCTCCTCACCTCCCAGACGGAGTGGCCAGGCAGAGGCGCTCCTCACTTCCCATATGGGGTGGCGGCCGGGCAGAGGCGCTCCTCACTTCCCAGATGGGGCAGCCGGGCAGAGGCGCTCCTCACTTCCTCCCAGACGGGGTGGCGGCCAGGCAGAGGCGCTCCTCACCTCCCAGACGGGGCGGCCGGGCAGAGGTGCTCCTCATCTCCCAGACGGGGCGGCCGGGCAGAGGTGCTCCTCATCTCCCAGACGGGGCAGCCGGGCAGAGGTGCTCCTCACTTCCTCCCAGACGGGGTGACAGCCGGGCAGAGGCGCTCCTCACCTCCCAGACGGAGTGGTCAGGCAGAGGCGCTCCTCACTTCCCATATGGGGTGGCGGCCGGGCAGAGGCGCTCCTCACTTCCCAGATGGGGCAGCCGGGCAGAGGCGCTCCTCACTTCCTCCCAGACGGGGTGGCGGCCAGGCAGAGGCACTCCTCACCTCCCAGACGGGGCGGCCGGGCAGAGGTGCTCCTCATCTCCCAGATGGGGCAGCCGGGCATAGGTGCTCCTCACTTCCTCCCAGACGGGATGGCAGCCAGGCAGAGGCACTCCTCACCTCCCAGACGGGGCGGCCGGGCAGAGACGCTCCTCACTTCCCATACGGGGTGGCGGCTGGGCAGAGGCACTCCTCACTTCCTCCCAGACGGGGTGGTGGCCAGGCAGAGGTGCTCCTCACTTCCCAGACGGGGTGGCTGGGCAGAGGCGCTCCTCACTTCCCATACGGGGTGGCAGCCGGGCAGAGGCGCTCCTCACTTCCCAGATGGGGCAGCCGGGCAGAGGCGCTCCTCACTTCCTCCCAGACGGGGTGGCGGCCGAGCAGAGGCGCTCCTCACTTCCCAGACGGGGCGGCCGGGCAGAGGTGCTCCTCACTTCCTCCCAGACGGGGTGGCGGCCGGGCAGAGGCGCTCCTCACCTCCCAGACGGGGTGGCCGGGCAGAGGCGCTCCTCCCTTCCCAGACGGAGTGGCCAGGCAGAGGCGCTCCTCACTTTCCAGAGTGGGCGGCCGGGCAGAGGCGCTCCTCACTTCCTCCCAGACGGGGCGGCTGGGCAGAGGCGCTCCTCACCTCCCAGAAGGGGCAGCTGGGCAGAGGCGCTCCTCACTTCCCATATGGGGTGGCAGCCGGGCAGAGGCGCTCCTCACTTCCCAGACGGGGTGGCGGCCAGGCAGAGGCGCTCCTCACTTCCCAGATGGGGCAACTGGGCAGAGGCGCTCCTCACTTCCTCCCAGACGGGGTGGCGGCCAGGCAGAGGCGCTCCTCACCTCCCAGACGGGGCGGCCGGGCAGAGGTGCTCCTCATCTCCCAGACGGGGCAGCCGGGCAGAGGCGCGCCTCACTTCCTCCCAGACGGGGTGGCAGCCGGGCAGAGGGGCTCCTCACATCCCAGATGATGGGCGGCCGGGCAGAGGCGCTCCTCACTTCCCAGATATGGCGGCCGGGCAGAGGGGCTCCTAACATCCCAGACGATGGGCGGCCAGGCAGAGATGCTCCTCACTTCCTAGACGGGGTGGCGGCGGGGCAGAGGCTGTAATCCTAGCACTTTAAGAGGCCAAGGCAGGAGGCTGGTAGGTGGAGGTTGCAGCAAGCCGAGATCACACCACTGCACTCCAGCCTGAGCACCATTGAGCATTGAGTTAGCGAGACTCCGTCTGCAATCCCAGCACCTCGGGAGGCCAAGGCAGGCAGATCACTCGAGGCCAGGAGCTGGAGACCAGCCCGGTCAACACAGCGAAACCCCATCACCACCAAAAATACAAAAACCATTCAGGCGTGGCGGCGGGCGCCTGCAATCCCAGGCACTCGGCAGGCCGAGGCAGGAGAGTCACAGGAGCCCGAGGCAGGGAGGTTGCAGCGAGCCGAGATCATGGCAGTACAGTCCAGCTTCGATAACAGCGGGAGACCGAAAAAAGAAGGAGAGGGAGACCGAAGAGAGGGAGACCAAAGAGAGGGAGACCGAAGAGAGGGAGACCGAAGAGAGGGAGAGGGAGAGGGAGAGGGAAAGCTTCTTTCTTTCTTTATATTGGTTAGTATGACTTTGGACTCATTTTCTTCCAACATGTTATAGTTCATTACTGCCACTATTCATTTCTGTGCTCCAGGTGTCCCCGCCTTGGCTGGTGTGAGCCCCTTCCAGCAGACTCCTGAGTCCATTTGACATGCCTCCATTACTATTTGAGCACATCTTACTTTTTGTTCTTTTTCTCTCTCTGCCACCCCTTACCCCGGCAACCACCATTCTACCCACTACTTTTATGAGTTCAACATTTTTAAATTCCATATGTATGAGATCTTGTGGTATATTTCTGTGCCTGGCTTATTTCACTTAACATAATGTCCCCAGATTCATCCATGTTGTCACAAAAGACAGAATTTCCTTATTTTTTAAGGCTGAATAATGTTCCACAGTATATATATATACCACATTTTATTATATTTTATTTTTTTGACATGGAGTCTGTCACCAAGGCTGGAGTACAGTGGTGCAATCTGGGCTCACTGCAATCTCCGCCCTCCACCCCACCCCGCTACCTCCACCCCACCCCTATTCTCCTGCCTCAGCCTCCCAAGTAGCTGGGATTACAGGCACCTGTCACTGCACCTGGCTAATTTTTGTATTTTTAGTAGAGACGGGGTTTCGCTGTGTTGGCCGGGCTGGTCTTGAACCCCTCACCTCGTGATCCACCTGCCTCAGCCTCCCAAAGTGCTGGGATTACAGGCGTGAGCCACCGTGCCCAGCCCCACATTTTCTTTATTCAGTTGTTCATTGATGGACACTTAGGTTGATTTCATATCTTGGCTATTGTGAATAATGCTGCAATAAAGATGGGAGTGCAGATACCTCTTAAAAATAGTGATTTTGGCTTGCCACGGTGGCTCGCGCCTGTAATCCTAGCACTTTGGGAGGCCAAGATGGAAGGATTGCTTGAGGCCAGGAGTTCAACACCAGCCTGGTCAACATAGCAAGACCCCAAGTCTATAAAAAGATTTTTTTTAATTTCAATAAAAGAAAAAAATAGTGATTTTATTTCCTTTGGATATATACCCTATAGTGGGATGGCTGGATCACATGATAGTTTTATTTTTAAATTTTTTGACAACTTCCATACTGTTTTCCATAATGGCTGTACTAATTTGCATTCCTACCAACAGTGTGCAAGGGTTTCCTTTTCTCTATTTTCTCTCCAATCTTGTTATCTTTTGTCTTTTTGATATAGCCATTGTAATAGGTGTGAAGTGATATCTCTCATTGTGGTTTTAATTTGCGTTTGTCTGATGATTAATTATGTTGAACTTTTTTTTTCACATACCTGTTGGCCATTTGTATGTCCTCTTTTGAGAAATGTCTATTCACATCCTTTGCCCATTTTATAATCAGATTATTTGTTTTCTTACTATTGAGTTGTTTGAGTTCCTTATATATTTTGGATATTATCCCTTTATCAGATGTATGGCTGGCAAATATTTGCTCCTGTTCTCTGTTGTCTCTTCAGTCTGTCGATTGTAACCCTTGCTCTGTAGAAACTTTTCAGTTTTATATAATCCCATTTGTCTATTTGGCTTTTGTAGCCTGTGCTTTTGGGGTCATATCTAAAAAATCACTACTCAGACCAATGTCATGGAGCTTTTCCCTCTCGTTTTTTTCTAGTAGTTTTACAGTTTCAGGTGGTACACATACGTCTTCAATTTATTTGAGTTGATTATTATATATAGTATGAGATAAGCCTCTAATTTCATTCTCCGGCATATGGATATCCCATTTCCCCATTACTACTTATTGAAGAGAATATCCTTTCCCTATTGTGTATTCTTGGCCTCTTATTGAACAATTGACTGTAAATGGGTAGATTTATTTCTGGACTCTTTATTTTTTTCATTTTTTAATTTTTTAAAAAAATTAGCAATCCTATTAACTGATGGACTCTTTATTCTGTTCAGTTGGTTTGTCTGTTTCTCTGCCAGTACCATGCTGTTCTGATTACTGTAGCTTTGCAGTATATTTTGAGATCAAGCAGTATGATGCTTCTAGCTTTGTTCTTTTTGCTCAAGATTTCTTTAGCTATTCAGCCTCTTTTGTCATTCCATAGGAATTTTAGAGTTTTTTTTCTAGCTGTGCTAAAAATGTCATTGGAATTTTTATAGGGATTGCATTGAATCTGTGGATCACTTTGGACATTTTAACAATATTAATTCTTTCAACCCATAAACATTAGATGTCTTTTTATTTATTTCTGTCTTCTTCAGTTTCTTTCATCAATGTTTTATAGGTTTCAGTGTGTGGATCTTTTACTTCTGTTAAATTTATTTTTTTTTATTTTATTTTTTTTTTGAGATGGAGTCTCACTCTGTCGCCCGGGCTGGAGTGCAGTGGCGCCATCTCGGCTCACTGCAACCTCCGCCTCCCAGGTTCAAGCGATTCTCTTGCCTCAGCCTCCTGATTAGCTAGGATTGCAGGCACCTGCCATTGCACCCAGCTAATTTTTTTTGTATTTTTAGTAGAGACGGGTTTCACCATGTTGGCCAGGCTGGTCTCAAACCCCTGACCTCGTGCTTCGCCTGCCTCGGCCTCCCAAAGTGCTGGGATTACAGGTGTGAGCCACCGCACCTGGCCCATATTTATTTCTAAGTATTTTAATATATTTTTGTAGCCATTGCAAATAGGATTGTTTTATTGATTTCTCTTTCAGATAGTTCTCTGTTAATATTTAGAAACACTACTCATTTTTGTATACTGATTTTATATCCTACATTACTAAATTTGTTTATTCTAATAGTTTTTTGGTGCAGTCTTTAGGGTTTTTTATGTATAAGATCACGTAATCTGCCAGGCGTGGTGGCTCATGCCTGTAATCCCAGCACTTTGGGAGGCAGAGGTAGGCAGATCATGAGCTCAGGAGTTCGAGACCAGCCTGGCCAACATGCTGAAACCCCGCCTCTACTAAAAATACAAAAATTAGCCAGGCATGGTGGTGCATGCCTATAGTCCCAAATACTTGGGAGGCTGAGGCAGGAGAATTTCTTGAACCCAGGAGGCAGAGGTTGCAGTGAGCCAAGATCTCACTGCTGCACTCCAGCGTGGGTGACAGAGTAAGACTCTGTCTCAAAAAAAAAAAAACAAAAAAAAACAAAAAAAAAAACATGTAATCTGCAAACAGGTACAATTTAATTTACTAGGACTTCTACTACTATGTTAAATAGAAGTGGCAAGAGTGCATGTATGTCCTGGTCATGTTCCTGACCTTAGAGGAAAAGCTCCTTTTTACTGTTGAAATGATGTTAACTGTTGGTTTGTCATATATAACCTTTATTG
This sequence comes from Pongo pygmaeus, assembly GCF_028885625.2. Classification (NCBI taxonomy): domain Eukaryota; kingdom Metazoa; phylum Chordata; class Mammalia; order Primates; family Hominidae; genus Pongo; species Pongo pygmaeus. Next base: position 108,625,664 of record NC_072384.2, on the reverse strand, counting down.
TGTTGAGGCATATTCTTGCTATACCTAATTTGTTGAGAGCACTTCCTTACTTTTTGACCCAGCAGGCTCATCTTGAACTTTCCCTGCCCCGGGCCTAGAATCATTCAGCTCTCAAAGGAGCACCAATTCCTTTTAGTAGGGATGCAGACATGTTTGTAAAAATTATGAAACTCAGTTCCAGCTAGGATGCAATAAAATTAGCACTCTCTTACACTGCATGTGAAAATGTAAATTGGTATATTCCCCCCTAGAAAATGATTTGGTGGATTTAACAAGCACCTTAAATATATTTATACTTCATGATCCAATAATTCCCATTCTAGCAATCTAGCCCAAAGAATTGATCTGTGTTTTAAAAAAGTAAGATAAAGACATTTGTCACAGCCATTTAAACATTAAAGAAACAAAAAGGAAACATCCAATACAAACCAACACAAATAACATGAAAGCAATATAATCAAATCCATTCTAACCAACACAACCGACATGGAAGTAATACAAATGATTTTTTAAAATATGTAGGCATCAATAGTATGTTGACTAAGACTTTTAAAAGCATTTTTCCGCCAGGCGTGGTGGCTCACGCCTGTAATCCCAACACTTGGGGATGCCAAGGCGGGCAGATCACTTGGGGTCAGGAGTTTGAGACCAGCCTGGCCAATATGGTGAAACCCCATCTCTGCTAAAAATACAAAAATTAGCCAGGCGTGGTGGCCTGCGCCTGTAATCCCAGCTGCTCGGGAGACTGAGGCAGGAGAATCACTTGAACCCTAGAGGTGGAGGTTGCAGTGAGCCAAGATCATGCCACTGCACTCCAGCCTGGGTGACAGAGCCAGACTCCATATAAAAAATAAAAAAGTATTTTTCTTCACTTTACAATCAACCTTCTTGAAAAGGTTTTCTTGTCTCCCTTTCCATACTCCCCATTCATGCTTCAGTCCCCTGTAGTATGGCTTCTATCTTCTGATCCTCATAGAACCATTCCACTTCTATCTTCATCCTCATAGAGCCTTTTTACTAAAAGTGAATTCAAGAGGTCTTCCTTCTGCCAAAATTATTTTCAGACCCTGTCTTTTTTTTTTAAATCTCTCTGTAGTACTCCCTCTTTTTTGAAAACTTTCTTGTCTGTTGGCTTCTATGACATCAGGCTCTGCTGATTCTTTGTTAACCCCCAGACTCTCCTTCTCATTCTCTTTGTGGGGGCTCCTTTTCCTCTACCTGACCTTTAAGATGTAAGTGTCCCTCAGAGTTCTCACTGAGGCTGACTTTTCTCCTTACTTTGAAGTCCTAGATAATATATACTCTGTCTTCAACTGTTATCAACACATGCTAAAGATTCCCAAATTTCTTTCTCCAGCCCACCCTTTCTGAACTGCAGATGAGGCCAACCGCCTCGTGGACATCATCTTGCTGTCCCATGGCATCGCAAAGTTAAGAAACCTTAAACTTAACCCATGATCTTGGCCATCAAATCTGTGACTCTATGTATATTCCTTCCTTGTTGAACTGCACCTTGTCTCCCAAACTCCAAATTCAGAATTCCCTTTTGCTGTTCTTTTTCTCATAATCTTCATGGACAATCAATGACCAAGCTCTATTCATTCTACCTCAGTTTTTTTTAGATAATCAAAATGAAAATACAACCACATTAGAATATTTATGAGAACCCCGTTATCTGGATGAGTGTCTCAAAACCAAATGCTTACAGAAATTTCATGGCCCATGTTTCCAGTTGTGTTTATAACAGTATTTGGGGCCAGACTATTAAAATACTCAGATTCTTTTACTGGCTAAATGAAAGACAAATGATGTCAACACATGCAATATTAACCAAATAGAGAGGGGTGCTGGGCTAAATGAACCATCATATGTCATCCAGTAAAATAGGCTGGCTATGTAAAAAAGAACGTGCACATGGCCGGGCACGGTGGCTCACGCCTGTGATCCCAGCACTTTGGGAGGCCAACGCTGGTGGATCACGAGGTCAGGAGATCGAGATCATCCTGGCTCACATGGTGAAACCCGTCTCTACTAAAAATACAAAAACAAAATTAGCCAGGTGTGGTGGCGGGCACCTGTAGTCCCAGCTACTTGGGAGGCTGAGACGGGAGAATGGCGTGAACCCGAGAGGTGGAGCTTGCAGTGAGCTGAGATTGCGCCACTGCACTCCAGCCTGGGCGACAGAGCGAGACTCTGTCTCAAAAAAAAGAAAAAAAAAAAAGAACGTGCACATAACCAGTGAGCTTCATCTTCCCATTTCAAGAAGTAATTTAATTTCAGCAAAATGTTATTTGTTATATTTAAGTGATATTAATGGTAATGTGTTGTTTTCTACTTTTCTTTCTAGTCATTTTATCTATAAATTTTTTTATCTTACAGTTGTATAAGAGCTGTCAGCCTAAGGAGCATATATCTAGTTTTATGCATATTTATAGCAATATTTTAATGTCAATCCTAGGGATCTGAAAAATAATTTTTTTAAGAGATAGGGTCTCGCTTGGTTGCCCCAGTTAGAGTGCAGTGGTGCAATTATAGCTCACTGGAGCCTGCAGCCTTGAATTCTTGGGCTCAAGTGATCCTCCCACTTCAGCCTCCCAGGTAGCTAGAACTATAGGTGCAATCTTGCCTAATTTTTGTTTGTTTCTTTCTTTCTTTTGTATAAAGAGGGTCTCCCTATGTTGCCCAGGCTGGTTGCAAACTCCTAGCCTCAAGCAATCCTCCTGCCTTGGCCTCCCAAAGTGCTGAGATTACAGACTTGAGCCACTGCACCCGGCCAAATTTTTCAGTGGAAAATGAACTCCTCCATTACTGGCTTAGGAAACACTGTTTTAGATGCTGAGACTCCAATAACTGCCACCTTTACTGCTACATTGGCTTAAGCCAAATTTGCAGCCATCTCTAGCAAGTGTTTAGAATTTGATATAACATGTTTTGTGATTGAATTTGCCTTGGTTCTATGTAACATCCTATAGCTATTCATTTTTTAACCTTATTTTTCTCAATTATGGTCAATGTTTTTATTGTGCTATATTTGATGTATTTTTATGGCTGCCCTACATTATTTTGGGAACAAGAATAGATATGAATGCTTACTTTCGGTAGTGAGAAAGGGATAATAAGCAATGTGAACCTGATATAATATAAAGTAATTACAGTCTCAGGTGTCTTAGGGCATCAGATTCAAGATGAAAATTAAGAGCATGGAGAAAAGAAAGAGAGATCAGATTGTTACTGTGTCTATGTAGAAATGGAAGACATAAGAAAGTCCATTTTGATCTGTATTAAGAAAAATTATTCTGCTTTGAGATGCTGTTAATCTGTAACTTTAGCCCCAACCCGGTGCTCACAGAAATATGTGCTGTATTGAATCAAGGTTTAATGGATTTAGGGCTGTGCAGGATGTGCCTTGTTAACAATATGTTTGCAGGCAGTATGTCTAGTAAAAGTCATCACCATTCTCCCTTCTTTATTAACCAGGGACACAATGCACTGTGGAAAGCCACAGGGACCTCTGCCCAACAAAGCCTGGGTATTGTCCAAGGTTTCCCCCAACTGAGACAGCCTGAGATATGGCCTTGTGGGAAAGGAAAGGCCTTATATCCCCCAGCCTGACACCTGTCAAGGGTCTGTGCTAAGGAGGAGGAGTGAAAGAGGGAGGCCTCTTTGCAGTTAAGAGGAAGGTTTCTGTCTCCTGCTCGTCCCTGGGAATGCAATGTCTCAGTGTAAAGCTGACCATTCGTTCTATTCTGAGATAGGAGAAAACCGTCCTGTGGCTGGAGGCGAGATATGCTGGCAGCAATACTGCTCTGTTACTCTTTGCTACACTGAGATGTTTGTGTAAAGTGAAACATAAATCTAGCCTATGTGCACATCCAGGCGTAGTACCTCTCCTTGAACTTATTCATGATACAGATTCCTTTGCTCACATGTTTCCTGCTGACCTTCTCCCCACCATCACCCTGTTGCCCTGCCACACTCCCCTCGCCAAGATAGTAAAAATTGTGATCAATAAGTACTGAGGGAACTCAGAGACCAGCGCTGGTGCAGGTCCTTGCACGTTGAGCGCCAGTCTCCTGGGCCCACTGTTCTTTCTATATACTTTGTCTCTGTGTCTTATTTCTTTTCTCAGTCTCTCGGCTCCACCTGATGAGAAATACCCACAGGTGTGGAGGGGCAGACCCCCTTCGAAAAGCTCATATACCTCTCTAAACAGTTCTACAGGAATAAATGGAGGTGGCTGCCAATATCCCTTAAGCCACCTCAAAAACCAAGTTGACAGGGTGTATGCTTTTTTTCTTTTCTCTCGGGAAAAATACCAGTGCCCTCTGGTGTCCAAAGTGCACCTTGAGTAGTACCACGTAGATCAGTTTATCTTCAAAGAATAATGTACTAATTTAATGTTAAGAGATAATTTTTTAAAATAAATTTTGGAGGCTGGGCGCGGTGGCGCCCGCCTGTAATCCCAGCACTTTGGGAGGCTGAGGCAGGTGGATCACTTGAGGTCAGGAGTTCGAGACCAACCTGGCAAACATAGTGCAACACCGTCTCTACTAAATACAAAAATTAGCTTAGCATGGTGGCACACCTGTAGTCCCAGTTACTTGGGAAGCTGAAAGAGGAGAATCACTTGAACCCAGGAGGCAGAAGTTGCAGTGAGCCGAGACTGCACCAGCCTGGGTGACAGGGCAAGACTCTGTCTCATAAATACATAAATAAATACATAAATAAATATTGGAGCATTAAATTCTGGGCAGCAATATACAAGCATGCTATTATCCTACAAATCACAATATAAAATACTCTTTATTTTCATGTTTTTGAGAGCAATGAACACACAAAATATAATCTCTGGAGGAGACTAAAATTCTTTTTTCAAGCCACCGTTTTCTAAGGCTTCACATCTCTAGTCCAGCTTCACTGGATCACAGATAATCCCCCGCCGACTGAGCATGGTGGCTCACGCTTTTAACCCCAGGACTTTGGGAGGCCGAGGAGGGCCGATCACTTGAGTCCAGGAGTTCGAGACCAGCCTGGGCAACATGGTGAAACCCCGTCTCTACCAAAGGAAAAAGAAAAGAAAGAAAAATTAGCTGAGTGTGGTTGTGTGCACCTGTAATCCCAGCTACTCTGAAGGCTGAGGTGGGAGGATCTCTTGAGCCCAGGAAGTCAAGGCTGCAGTGAGCGGTGATCGCTCCACTGCACTCTAGCCAGGGCGATAGAGCAAGACCCTGTCTTAAAAAAGAAAACAATAAGAATCTCATTCATTATCTTCTAATGCAAACAATCAATGGAGTTTCTAAAGACCTAGACGGTGGTGTCAGGACCTGCTTGTGTAACTGTTCCATCCTTTGCATTTGGCAACGCGGAACCCCCTAGGCGACCCTGCGCTGGCCGGGAGCACTCTTTCTTCAGCCAAAGGCACGTTCCATTACCGCCCCTCGGGGGCGCGCCAGGCAGCGGGCCGGCCAAGCTGCCGCAGCCCGGGGCGCCCTGTCCCGTTCGCTTTTATGCCGACCTGGAAACTCACTCCGTGGTGCTCTAGATTGTTACAAAGTTCGGGGTGGTGCAGCCCCAGCGCGCCCCGCTCCCCGGCCTGCAGGTGGCATACGAGTCTCTTCGCTGTCGGCATTCGGGACTGAATCTCTGCCGGGCGGCAACCCCTTCCCCCACCAGGAACTCCGGGAAAGTGGCACCATGGATTCTCCATCCTTGACTGTGGCCACGCCCCTCTCGCTGACTCCGCCCATCCCACGGGAATTGGCGCGTGGCGGTTGGAGGCGTGTCGGGGGCGGGGCTGGGGGAGGTGGGCTGAGGAGGCGGAGCCTGGGAGGGGACAAAGCCGGGAAGAGGAAAATCTCGGACCCGCCCTATGGTCCCGGGTTTCTGCAGAGTCTACTTCAGAAGCCGAGGCACTGAGAGTCCGGTTTGGGATTGCCAGGGTGTGCTCGTGAGTCTGAGCTTGTGAGCGGCTGTGGCGCCTCAACTCTTCGCCAGCATATCATCCCGGCAGGTAACCTCAGGCTCCGAGGGGCGGCCCCGCCCACTGGCTGTGGAGGGGTGGTTCTAATTCCGCAGAAGGCAGGAATGGGGTAAAGGAAAAAAGCGCAGATCTTGGGTGTGGAGGGAGTCGAGGCCTGCGCGCAAAGAAGGGGACAAATCCAGGTATTGAGAATGGGAAAAGAAAAGGGAAGGAGGGGTTGCTGGATGCTGGGATATGCAGAAGGCTTGCTTTTGGGCATGGGAGGGAGAAACTGAGCGGTGAGGAAGTTGGATGCAATGACAAGGGCAAAAATCAGGTCTGCACTTGGGTTGGAAAATCGAGAGGTGGAAGTTGCGAGAATGCATGTAGAAGACTAAACCTGGAGTGTAGGAGGAAGAAAACGTGCAGCAGCTGGGGGCTGGATGCAAAGAAGGCTGCAAGCCGAAGACGGGCGTCTGCAGGCAACTCAGGCGGCGAAGAATAGCCTTGAGGCCGATCCCTCGCGTCCGCCAGGGGGCGTGGAGGGGCGGAGCTCCAGCGGCCTTCAGAGGGGTCGCTAGGCCACACGGGGCGAGAGGGGGCTGGGGGAAACACCCCCGCTTGTTCCGGGTGCCTGGAGTTTAAAAGGTCCCAGCACCAGCGAGGGGAGGGGAGGGGCGGGGGAGGGGAGGGGCGGGTGTGGAGACCTGGAAGGAGGTACCGATCCAGCCTTGGTTGCAGCCCTCTTGCACAACGGCCATAAGGACGGGTGCAGGCCAAGAGCAAGGACGTGCAAACCCCAAGACCTGCTAACGGGCGGCGAAGCGGCGGCACGCCCTCGCACACGCAGAGATAAGTTGTGCTCCAGTGACCTTTCTTTGGAAAGTGCCTGCGGGCCTAAAACTGGCCTTTGTCCCTCCGAGTACATTCAGCACTGTACTTTAAACCGGATAAACTGGGCTGTCTGGCAGGTACTAAAAACAGCTAAATTCTCCTGTGAGTGTTCTTTATGTTAACACTTTTATTCCTTGTTTTGTTTTAGGAGATAAACTACATTCAGTTGAGTCTGCAAGACTGGAAGGAATTGGGGTGGTAAGAAATTCATTCACTGTCAAGGTGAGAATTAGCAATTTTCCCCCTTCTTCTGTACTTTCTTTGATGTGGCAGTACAGTGTTTAACTGGTCTTGGGGGCAGGCCGAGGCACTGCAAGGGAATGAGTGAGGAATATTTCCAACAACGAATTCCAACAGCTTCCTTGTTTCTTTTAATACAGTGTCTTATCTGCAAGAGATCATTTTCGCCCAGAAATTATTGTAGTTCGTGAACTCGGCAAAAAACAATCTGGCCAAAAATTTGAGGTTGATGAAAATAATATTAAATGGCTCTTTTTTTCATTAAACTACTCTGTATTGTTATTCCAGGTTTATTTTCTGGAATTGCACAAGTATGTTAGGAGATAGGATTCAGCTACTTTAAAACTAAATGAGCTGGTGCCTGTAACAGCCCTTCCTTCTGAAGTTGGGGTTGGGGTGGAGACAAAATCTGAGGGGCAACAAAGGTGGAGAAGTCAGTCCAGTGGGGCCTCAAGCCCATCTCATGGAAATCAGATCCAGAAGAAATACAATTATGTTCCACATGGTAGTAACAATAAAGCTTCACTGTTTTAGTTAAAAGATGGTAAAAGTTTCATGTCTGAGTAATGTGAGGAAAACCTGAAGCGTCTGAAGTATGCATTATGAGTAAAGAAGGATTATTGCAGAGAGTACAGTTGCTTTAACTGAGAAGGAAATAGTGAACTAAAAAGATATCAGTCTTCACATTTTAGGTACAATCTTTGACCTCTATTAACTATTTGCCATCAAGAATAAATTGCCATGTCATGACTGTTGCGTCATACTATATAGGGGCATGGCCATGGAAGTGTAGTATCAGGAACCAGATAAGTTCACTGCCTCCTTTTTTGCTTTGTTTTAAAATAAGGATAGGTGTGACAGTGGAATCAAACATGAACTGAATCATATGCTTTCAGCTGTACTACAAATTATACTTGACATTACAAATGGGAAGTAATTGACTCATCCACACCATTCTGTTCATTTCTTTTAGACTAGTTCAGTTCCAGAAGGTTCCCCAAAAGAATCTCCTAAACACTAGTAAGAAGAATTCTAGAATTGCGAATTTGGGAAGTGAAAATGGGCCTGGGGATTGGAAATACATCCAGGCTTGTCAAGAAACAGAGGCTTACTGTCTACTAATCATTACATTTTTATTTAAAGACCAAATTACTTTAGCTCAATTTTTCAAGAAAGACTATTTTAGGCCTCTTATCTAATAATTCTTTAAAGTCAATTTTCTTGACTTTTTTAGTCCTTAAGAGAATAAAAGCAATTTGCAGCTGTGTTGTTGGATTGAAAAAGAGTTTCAATTAGAGCATCATTAGAAGGAATAGATAACTTTTAGCAGGCTCAGAGCTTCTTCTGCCTCTAGGGACAAGCTGGGACAGTTTCATTTCTTCCAAAGGGTCCAACCTTGCACTTTCTGAGAATCAGATTGATTTGTATATGCTACCCCCACACCCTATCCTTAAAGTGCTGTCTTCCTAGGACTATGCACAGTTTGTCTATCCCACTCACTAGCAGCTTACCCTTGTCTGTGAACAGCCAGAAGAAGATGACAGGGACATGCTTGGGTCCTGGGCAGTGGCCCTACTGTATAGAGATTCTTCTAATTGAGAAATCACTTTGTTGTATTTAGCCCCACATCGCCAATGTCTGTGTTATCTCTAGGAAAACAGTTCCACCAGGAATTCTTCATCTCGCTTTTAGACTTAAAGTTTCCCTGAATATGGGTCACAAGAACCAGTTGAATCTCCTCATGGCTAGTTATTTTTATTAAATAACAAAAACAGCATCTTAAAGGAGGAGGAATACTAGCACTCACCATTCTGCACATCTTGAGAGCCCAGTAAAATGATGAATTGGACTGAAGTGTTCAATAAACATGAGACTGTGGAAATAATCTCATTTTTTAAGACAAACCAGTAGTTGAGAATAATGATTGCATTATGAAAGGCGTGTTATAGGGTCAGGCTCTCCCACGCTCCAGCTAGGTGGCCTTGGGAAAGCTCTTTTTCTTTTAACAAAGTAAAATGGGGAAATGATGTCCATTTTTTAGGATTGCTACGAGGGCTAGCTGAGAAACCACATATGAAACATAACACAATACTTTGTTCAGAGAAGATATTCAATTCTAATGGTAAATAGAATTGCTGTTACTAGCTTTTTATTCAACTGCACATAAATTGAATTGCATGAATTGTTCTTTTAGTAGTCACTACGTTGTTTATATATTTTGTTTCCACTTTATAATGAAATAAATGACAAGGCATGTATTTTTTTTTCTTTTTAGGTTTATTGAAGTCAAAATGTCCAAAAAAATCAGTGGCGGTTCTGTGGTAGAGATGCAAGGAGATGAAATGACACGAATCATTTGGGAACTGATTAAAGAGAAACTCATTTTTCCCTACGTGGAATTGGATCTACATAGGTAAATGAGTTACCCCTCCATGTAGCAAACTCAGAAAGTATAATCTGGCTGGGCATGGTGGTACACACCTGAAGTCCCAGCTACTTAGGAGGCAGAGGCAGAAGGATCCCTCAAGACCAGGAATTCAAGTCCAGCCTGGGCAACAGAGTGAGACCCCATCACTTTAAAAAAAAAAAAAAAGAAAAAAAAAGGGAAGGAGAAACAGGAAAAAAAAAAAAAAAGAATGTAATCTGAATTATTTTGAGGTGAAGTTAGCTTTTTTTTGTGTAGCTATAGCTGTGTTTTGTGAATAAAGTTTGTTTTAAGCCTAAATATATTCAGATGAATCTTCTAATTTTAACATACTGCTAGAAAAACTGGATTTATCATCTAAAAGTCAAGAATTATAAAAGAAAGAATGATTTTCAGATTCTTCTAACCTTCTGTTTCCTGTGAAGGTTTTATTTGTAATAAAGCAGTGGCTAAGAATAGTACAATATATTGAGAAAAGGGAAATAAGAGAGGACGTAAGAAACAGTAAACTAAATGCAGTTAACACAATTTTGTCATTTCAAACTCAATTTTCTGTCACTCTACTTAGTCAACGGACCTGTCTCCTTTTCATTCCTCGCCTTTTGCCCTTTTCATACCTCACCTTTTGCCGTTCTCATACAATTGTAGTGCAGAAAGAATTCATGACGTTACTTAATTGAACCCCTCCTTTCCAGCAAAATTCCCTTAAATCCTGTGTCCCTTTGCCCTGTGTGTAAAGTGCTTGGGGACAGATGCAAAAGCCTATGCAATTTTCTCATTTTGTTCGCTGTGTTTTTCATAAACTTGCTTCTGTTCTTTGTACCTTTAGGTAGAGATAGAATTTTTAAAAGGGTAAAGTGGCTGAAGACTGGCATAGAAAAATATTGAGCAACGCGTTTCAGCCAAACTATTGGCAACTCTAAGTGTGTTTGCCTCAGCCAAGAATTAGTCATCAAAATTTGTCCTAAGGACCTATTTGAGTGGAGACATTTAATTCACATAATGTCATTAAACATACTTTTTAATTGTTCTAAACCTAAGCTGCTGATGTCTATATTGAAATCATGATAAATAGAAATCATGATAAGATATAAATACTTGCAGAAGTCAACCAAACATAGGAAATTAGGCATAAAAACATCTTCCAACTACGTTTAAAAAAAAAGCATTTTAGGAACTCCTGTTTCAGGACTTTACATGACAGTAGGTGAACTGGCAGGGTTCTTTTCCTTATAATGGCTGCAAAGATGCTTTGAGCCTCTTTAGTGTAGAATCATGAGGAGTTTTAAAGGGGAGTCACTATGACTAGGAGGAAAAAAGTTGGTGGCTGCAGACTAGATAATTTTTGGAGGCTCAAACAAGTTTTAAATTTTTCCAAAATTCCTATTATTATCACTGACTGGTTCTTTTTCAGGAGAATGGAGCAGATAGTTTGTTTTACGTAGGCTGGACAGTGGTCCGGGCAATTTGTTCTTTCCTTTCTTATCTTCTTAGAATGTTAAGAAGACAAGCAAAAAATCTACTAATTTGCTGATAGATTCTCCTCATGAGAAATGGTTCCTAGGAACTTGAAAACTACCGATCACACTTCCTGTTGGAGTTGGGATTGGATCAGCATTTCCTATGCAAGAAGATAACAAAGGACATGACTTTGCTAGATATATATGAATTATCTAAAGTTGAAGCAGTTGGGAGTTATTTTTATTTGGAAATATGTCAAGATTACTGTCTCTTTGTTTGCATCATGAGTTGGGTAGGAGATCTAAGAAAGGAAGATAAGGGAACCAAAAATAAATCTAGAGGCAGGTTTTAAGAGCTGAAAAACTTTTCTTTAAATCCTTGGAGAACAGAATAAATTGTTATGTTATTTTGTTTTCTTGCTTTTTAACAAACTATTACATGCTTCAAATAAAGCTTTGCAGTCATTTTCTATGCTCCCTGGACAACCAACATTCTTTCAGCTCTGAATGACCTGCAATCTTAGTGTTGGTGTATATTAAGCTATTACTCTCTGGTATGTACAAAACCATTAATGGATTCCTTTACTTACCCAATAAACTGTAGGCTTGTTTCCAGAACAAACATTTGCTCAAGAATTAGAGAAAGAATTAGCTGGGCATGGTGGTGCATGCGTGTAGTCCCAGCTACTTGGGAGGCTGAGGCGGGAGAATCACTTGACCCCAGGAAGGCAGAGGTTGAGTGAGCCAAGATCGTGCCACTGCACTCCAGCCTGGGCAACAAAACGAGACTCGTCTCAAAAAAAAAAAAAAAAAAAGGGAAAGGCTCATTTTATGACTAACTGGCATTAATGAAGGAGTCATTCGCATTTTTGGCATCAACTGTCACATCTTTACCTCCCACCACTTTAATGTCAAAATACAAAAAATCCTTTAAGCCCTCCCACCCCCATTTATTTTTAAAGAGCAATATTTACTAAGGGAAAAAGGTGGTCCTTAGACTTACACTTAATTATACTAATTATATGGAGAGAAACCAGGCCATTATTGCCTCTATCTGGTGAAAAACAGGAGGCAAAGGGCAGAGTTTGATGGTTTCCATTCAGTTTCCTGATAGACAGCTTCCCATTACAAGAGTAGGGGCAGCCCAGCAGTCTAGCCTCTCTTAGTTCTCTTTATAGTTGGCACCCATCTTCTGTGTTTAGGGTGTGCTAATGCTAAAACTTGGCAGATTTTGGTGTACTCGGAGCCTTTGCTTTCTGTATAGTGAGCTCTATATGCCATCACTGCAGTTATAGGTTATAACTATCTGTTTGTCTGAAAAAATTTGCTTCTAATTTTTCTCTTTCAAGCTATGATTTAGGCATAGAGAATCGTGATGCCACCAACGACCAAGTCACCAAGGATGCTGCAGAAGCTATAAAGAAGTATAATGTTGGCGTCAAATGTGCCACTATCACTCCTGATGAGAAGAGGGTTGAGGAGTTCAAGTTGAAACAAATGTGGAAATCACCAAATGGTACCATACGAAATATTCTGGGTGGCACAGTCTTCAGAGAAGCCATTATCTGCAAAAATATCCCCCGGCTTGTGAGTGGATGGGTAAAACCTATCATCATAGGTCGTCATGCTTATGGGGATCAAGTAAGTCATGTTGGCAATAATGTGATTTTCCATGTTTTTTTTTTCATGGCCCAGAAATTTCCAACTTATATGTGTTTTATTCTTATCTTTTGGTATCTACACCCATTAAGCAAGGTATAAAATTGAGAAGTGCATATATGTATAACTGTATATTTACACACATTTAGCTAAAGGCAAATACAAATAAACTTACAAATAGGCGTCCATCTCAACACATTTTTTTTCAAACATGCTGTTTTTTTTCCTTTATCCTTTTATTGAGTTATACCATATGATATTGCCATTTTTGTGTTGGTAATTTCGTTTGGTTCAACAAGCTCTGTGGTTTTCAACACTGGCTGCACAATAGGATCCCCTTACAAGTTTTTTTGGTGGTTTTGTTTTGCTTTGCTTGATTTGTTTCTTTGTTTTAGTTCCAATGCTTGAGTACCACCCTACACAAATTAAAATCTGAATTCCATGGGGTTCAGGCATGTTAAAGCTCCCCAGGTGAATCTAATGTGCAAACTTGAGAACCACCAAAGATTGTATTGAACGTGATCCCATCATGCATAAAAGAAAAAACTGGCTGGGTATCATGGTTCACACCTGTAATCCTAGCACTTTGGAGGCCAAGTTGGAAGCACTGCTTGAGGCCAGGAGTTTGAGACTAGCCTGGACAATATAGCAGAACCCTGTCTCTACAAAAATGAAAAGTATTTCAATAATTATGTCAGTTGCTCATGGAAGAGCCGGTTTTGTTGTTTATTCATATACAAAGTGAGTAGGCAAAGCTGAGTGAAGTGGCATGTGCCTATAGTCCCAGCTACTTGAGAGGCTGAGGCCTGAGGATCCCTTAGGCCTAGGAGTTCAAGGTCACAGCTATGAGCTATGATCACACCACTGCCTACACAACAGAGCAAGACCCTGTCTCAAAAAAGAAAAAGAAAAAAAAAACTGACTTGGTAGTTGAAAGCCGCCTTACTAAAGCATTCCTTCCTGCCTGGAAAAAAAGTACTGCTTCTTTACTTCTGTACCAGTAGGCTTGTTGCCAAATTAAGCAAAAAAAACTGCCAAGTAAACAAAATCAAAGTTCAGTGTTGAAACTGAGGTTTCAAACTTTCACAGAAAGTAGTTTATGTCTTAAAAGGACCTTAAAAACAGGAATCTCTCATGCTGAAATCCAGAGGTTTGAATGTAGCCATCATTGAAAACAGTGTGTTGGGGGTAAACAGTTTAGTCCTTGAGGGGTCAGTTAACTTTGTTCCACCCTGTGGCTAAAACTATCCTTCCATCCTGGCCAAAGCCTTCAGAAATAGCTCCCAGGGGCCCAAGCAAGGGAAGGTAGATGGCAGTGGTGCAAACTCGCTAATCTTGCAAACATCACCCTAGATTCTTTCCAGCTCAGTCGTGCCTTTTTTCTGTGTATATCCTTTATGTTTTTTTGTTTTTTGTTTTTGAGACAGAGTCTCCCTCTGTCGCCCAGGCTGGAGTGCAGTGGTGTGATCTTGGCTCACTGCAACCTCTGCCTCCCGGGTTCAAGCAATTCTCCTGCCTCAGCCTCCTGAGTAGCTGGGATTACAGGTGCATGCCACCACACCCGGCTAATTTTTGTGTTTTTAGTAGAGATGGGGTTTCACCATCAGGCTGGTCTCAAACTCCTGACCTCGTGATCCGCCCGCCTCCCAAAGTGCTGGGATTACAGGGATGAGCCACCATGCCCAGCCTTCTTTTTTTTTTTTTTTTTTATTAATTATTTTGGCATCAGTCATTTGTAAAAATGGCCATTCTATTTATTAAAGTCCAGGAAGAGAATTTCAAACCTCAGGTTGATTCATGGACTGTTTAAATATACATAAACCTATATAAAGCATTTATGGTGCTTTGGTGCCTCAGTTTCTCCCTTTTCAGAAATAGTAATAAATTACCACCCATATTTACTTTATGGATTTTATATGTCAAAAATGTTCTGTGTAAAGTAGGTATTTAATCTTATTTAATCTTTATTGTTACTGCTCTTTTACCAGTTGTTATTAGTATTTCTCTACACATATAGATGTGGCTGGCGCCTGCTGGTACCTAACTCTGCAAGTATCTGATTCAAGTCATTGAAGAAGATACAATGCAGCAAAGACTTATGGATGTCTAGTATATGCCAGGCATATTATTCCAGCGAGTAGCTGAGGCCTATGAGGGAGGTGCCTGTCCTTGAACAGCCCTTTCCTAAAAATCATCATCATCCCATTGTAGCTGCTCCCAGAATGATTTCATTGCTCCATATGAACAAGTCCTATACTAGTAACAATGATACCATGAGAGACCGAGCCCCGATGGCCTAAGTAAGGACAAGACCTCAAGTCCTTTGACCCTGGATGCATTATTTCTACTATATCATAGTTCCCTCCTTGTAAGACTGATGTAAGAATCAAATGAGATGATGCAAGTTAAGCATTTAAAGCATCTGGCATAGAGTAAGGACAAAGCATTAGCTACCTCAGTACTACAATTAGTATTGTTATCATCACCCTCTAGGGAGACTTCCCTGACTTCCTTGCCATGGTCACCTCTTTTCCTCTGTCATCCTATAGTTGTTTTTTTTTTTGGGGGGGGGGTTCTAATACCCTCTTTTGGCATTTGAAAGCTCTTATATTGCTTTTCACTTATATATGTCTTTATTGGGTTGTAAACTTCCTAAAGGAAAGTGGCTTATGTTATTCTCTGTCCTCTTCAGATCAGTGCTCAGAAAACTTTCCTGTACCTCATATAGGCACCTAATAAATATTTATTGATTTGGGGGAACATCTGGACCTCTTCATCCCCATCTTCTAAAAAAAAAAAAAGAAGAAGTTGGACATACTGCCCTATTTGTCTAGGTGTCTTCTAGGTCTATATTATATGAATATTTTCCTTACACTTCCTGCTAGGGTATTTTGTTTTTCTTTATACCTTTTCCCCCCCTACACAGTACAGAGCAACTGATTTTGTTGTTCCTGGGCCTGGAAAAGTAGAGATAACCTACACACCAAGTGACGGAACCCAAAAGGTGACATACCTGGTACATAACTTTGAAGGTATGTATGACTGTAGCATAAGCTTCTTTTTTTTTTTAACAGATGATTTAGATAATATTTTTATCGCTTTTTTAACGTTTGTTATGTGGCTGCCTAAAAATATAATCTGAACCTACAGTGTTTTTGCAAAACCCTAAACCTGACATAAAGAAGTAATTTGCTTCCATACCTTCCTGTGGCATGAATAAAGGCACAAAAGGGTTACCCACTTAATTGGAAATGCCTTTAGGCAAAGACAATGAGATGATTATGCATTTATCTTAAAGCACAGAGAGAAGGTTGGCAGAAATCTGCTGTGCATGAATTATATACATTAAATATTAATATTCTCAAATCACCCAGCATATAATCCTGCCCTTTGCTCTGATATGGTTTGTATCTGGAAGAGGTTTCCTTATATATTTGCTGAAGTTTTCTTCTTGCCCTTCTGGGTATTTATCCTGTGAAAGAGTAGAACATTTGCTTTTTGCCTTTTCTTTCCCAGCTACCCTGCTACCTTTGATGGCAAATCCCACCCAAAAGTTGTTGAAAGAATTAGTGGGCCCTTTTCCTTCACTATTGAAGTTGTTGAAAGCACTCACACGAACAAAAAAACCCAACACTCACCTACCTTTTGTTTTTCTTGCCTCTTCCAAATAATATCTATTGGAATCTGGTTCTGCAGGCTTCAGCACCTTTCACCCTGAACCCAAGTTAACCCTGAGCATTGGCATGGATTCAAGTTCTATCTTTAAGTAATAACAAAGTTCAATAAGAGTTGTAAAACACAGTGATTACATGTAGCATAATTATTTCTACTTATTTCTACCAACTACAGTAGGAGTGCTCAGTATCCTCCAGGAGATTATAAGAGTTTTCATTCAGTATTTGAAATGTAAGTTTTTCTCAATAACTGAGGATTGAGTGCACCCCTAAAGTTTAAAATAGATGTTGGGAATTGTAAAGGTAGGGTGTTTGGCCATTCTTGCGTTGCTATAAAGAAATACCTGAGGCTGTGTAAGTTATAAAGAAAAGAGGTTTAATTGGCTCATGGTTCTGCAGGCTGTACAAGCCTGGCTCCAACACCTGTTCCTGGTGAGGGCCTCAGGAAGCTTCCAATCTTGGCAGAAGGTGAACAGACAATAAGTGTATCACATGGCAAGAGCGGGAGCAAGAGAAAGAGAAGGGGGAGGTCCCAGACTCTTTTAAACAACCAGATTTCAAGTGAATCAACTTAGCAAGAACTCACGTAATCACCAAAGGGGATGGTCCTAAGCCATTCATAAGGGATCCAACCCCATGTTCCAATCACCTCCCACCGGGCCCCACCTCCAACATTGGGAATCACATTTCAACATGAGATTTAGAAGGGACAAATATCCAAACCATATCAGTATGCAAAAGAAGTTTCAAAATTATTTGCCTTTTCTTACATGTATTTCTGGTTCATATCAGTTTTTGGTATTTCTGCATCTTCAGGATTTTAAAGACTATGTTTTTTCATTTCTGTTGTCCTTCCAAAACAAGTTAGAATGTCCTTACCTAGAACTGGCTTTTCTCTCATTATGTGCCTCAGAAATTTGTGGAATATTCAGGTTGGAAACCTGTCTGGGACTTCTGAAATCTAGTCTCAGATGTGAGAGCTGAGAAGTAGGTCATTTGGTTGTGGTGGGTGACTTTAGCCTTATTACAACTACATTACATTTATTCTTCTCCCTTTTTTTCCTCTCATTGGTTTCTTCTCTACAGAGGGTGGTGGTGTTGCCATGGGGATGTATAATCAAGATAAGTCAATTGAAGATTTTGCACACAGTTCCTTCCAAATGGCTCTGTCTAAGGGTTGGCCTTTGTATCTGAGCACCAAAAACACTATTCTGAAGAAATATGATGGGCGTTTTAAAGACATCTTTCAGGAAATATATGACAAGTAACTATAGTTCTTTTTTAACTTTTTCTTTATTCTCAAGTAAGCTGACATTTGCATATAGAGTATGTATCTCCCTATCCCTATGATTCTGGGGAAATTGAGTGAAAATCATCACTGTCTCTTAAAGATAAGGGCAAAACTGAGGTTTAGCAGGAGTGAAACAAAACCACTCTGAGTTGCTTTTATAAGATAAACATGTTCTTAAATAAGGTCCCCACATGAATTTTTTTCAGAGCCAGGTTCTTTAACGTTTAAATAAACGTACCCTGTTAGTGATAGGAAGTTCTAATTTTTCATGTGTGAGTTTCTAAGTCAGACCCATTTCCATTCTTTCTGAAGCCCATTGTTAGAATTTAAAATTCTGTTTTAGTGGAGTCATTTGAACTTGTCTAAGTTTATAACAATACTGGCTTCCACAGCACAGGAGGTGAGCATGTGTTAATATTTAAGATTGGCATAACTCCCTTTAGGTGCAAGTGTTCAGGCCAAAACGTTCCTGAGGCATTTTGATTCCTCCTCCTGCTGCCCATCTATACCAAGCCCAGAAACTGTCTGGAATATATTTTAGTTTCCTGAATGACACCAAGAAGTAGAACAGTCTTTTCAAAAATGTATTTTTAAAATAAGCTGAATCTCAAGAATCTGATCTATGGTATAATGAAAACTGAAAAGTGAAGTAGTCATTGGGATACTCTACTGTCTCACTTAATTCTCACAGCTTCCCTGCAAGGTGGGTAAAATTGTTCCTACAGATGGTCAAATTGAGTTTTACAGTTAGAAAATGATTAGGCTGGGATTTGAGCCAATGTCTGTCAGATTCCTGAGTTTCTGCTACTTGCTACTTCCACTAAAATATGCTGCTTCTTGTGTGTCCCGTCCTCTGTTTGGGACAAGCAGATGATATCCCTAACAAAATCAATTTTCTTTGTTATTATTTTCTTTTCTCTTTTGTTTCCCAGGCAGTACAAGTCCCAATTTGAAGCACGAAAGATCTGGTATGAGCATAGGCTCATCGACGACATGGTGGCCCAAGCTATGAAATCAGAGGGAGGCTTCATCTGGGCCTGTAAAAACTATGATGGTGACGTGCAGTCAGACTCTGTGGCCCAAGGTACAGAGGTAGAGCCTGGCCTGTAGGAACTGGGTCATTCCAGGGTAGTTCTCTAATTTGGGAAGGGGAGTTTTGTAGTCCTTTGTTGTAAAATCATGGAATGTTAAACCTCCAGGTCCACCGTCTTATCTGACAGCTAAGGAAATTAAGCTCAGACTAGAGAAGTGATTTACTCAAGACCACGTGGGAAATAAATTAGTGGATTGACACTCCTGGCTCCAGTGTCACTCCTTGAAGTTTTAAAGCCTACCTGATCTGAAAATCACTCCCTTTCCCTGCCCTCCTTGTCCTTTGGTGAAAATGTAAAAAACCAGGGCACTCGGGCAAGGAGGGATAAAGTGAGGAGCCTGATCATGTCATAACCAAGCTTTGGTGCCTGCAAAGCTCATTTATTGGGCAGGAGGACCTACTCATGTCCCTCTGCCAGCTGCTGTTCTGGTAGAATATAAAACAAATGTGTTTGGCTGGGCATAGTGGCTCACGCCTGTAATCCTAGCACTTTGAGAGGCCAAGGCAGTGGATCACTTGAGGCCAGGAGTTCAAGACCAGCCTGGCCAACATAGCAGAACCCCATCTCTACTTTAAAAAAAAAAATACAAAAATTAGCCAGGTGCAGTCACATGCCTATAGTCCCTGGCACTCAGGAGGCTGAGGCATGAGAATTTCTTGAGCCTGGGAAGCGGAGGTTGCAGTGAGCTGAGATCACGCCCCTATACTCCAGCCTGGGCAACAGAGCAAGGCTCTTGTCTCAACAACCACAAAGAAAAAGTGTTTTTGTTTACTGCTTAGCTTACACACAAATCAATTGAGCAAACAACCATAGGGGCTGTTTACAGAAATTCCAGGAGAAATTTCACGCATGGGGTAAGGGCCAAATCAACAGAAACACAGCGCCTGGTTTCCTCAGCGCCAAGTTGCCCTTCAGTTTCAGTTCCCCTTGGTAGCTGTGTGAACTTGAATCTCCCCAGATGAATGTTTGTTAACTTTAATTATGTTTGTTTTTCCCAAGAAGTACTACTTTTTCTCTCTCTTATCAGTGTTAGGCATCTCCTCTCAGTTTGAAAATCAGTAGATCAACCTGGTTAAAGATAACTTTTTGTCAGATAAATGAGTTACACAACTCTCCTTACCCTCCTTCTGTTTCTCTACATCCTCACAATCATTTGTACTGAATGCAACAGAGGAAGGAGTGTTGTTGCTTTGTGATGACTCCATGGTTGATTATTAACTTCACAGGTGCTGTTGTGAGGTAGCAAAAATGGAGAAAAGAAGAAAATCAATTATATAGATATAAGAGTTGTAATGTAGTTCTTTCAATAAGAAACCACAGAAGAGAACTGTTGTATTGAGGGTATGAAAGAGAGCGAGGAAGGGCAACTGGGATGTTCTTGGATCCAACCGATCCTGTGTTTACCTGCCTTCTCTTCCCAGTCCCATGAGCAGCTTGAGGGTTCTTAAGAGACAGCTGTCATCCATCTTTATTTCCCCAGAACAGCAGAGCATTGCACATAAGAATAACAATAATAGATTGAGCTCTCACTGTGTCCAGTACTATTCTAAGGAATATAAATATATATTATTTTCATATATATTTATGAATATATGTATATTTATCTAATCCCACAGCAACCTGGTGAAGTAGGTGCTGTTATTTCTCCCATTTTACAGATAAGAAAACTGAGCCGCAGTAGCTATGAAGTCATAGAACTAGAGTGGAATGTAGGCAGTTGGACCCTGAACCCTCCATCAAGGAGTAGGTATCCCTGAGACAAGTGAGGGGAAAATGCAGCCTTTCCAGACCCTTTGGCTCTAACATCTGGAGCAGGGATCCTGCCTTCTGAAAGGCAGAATTATTGGTGATTCCATGTGCTCTTGTTTACTTTGCTTACCGAGACCTATCAAGATTGAGTTATTTATGCTCTCATCTCTGAGAGACTCAGTGCTCTTCATGCAGTTGGACCCAATGCTTCATGCTCTGCTACTTACAGGGTATGGCTCTCTCGGCATGATGACCAGCGTGCTGGTTTGTCCAGATGGCAAGACAGTAGAAGCAGAGGCTGCCCACGGGACTGTAACCCGTCACTACCGCATGTACCAGAAAGGACAGGAGACGTCCACCAATCCCATTGGTAAGATGGTGTTTACATTGATTTCTCACCAGAGAGTGCTCTCCAAATCAGCTCAGATGTGTTCCCTTGGCTGCTCAGTGTTCTGTGTGCAAAGTCATCACCAAGTAGCTGATTTGTTCTACTAATAAGATCTATTTGAATATGCTTCTTAAAATATACAGTATTTGCATTTCTGTTTTGTGGGAGAACATAGGTTACAGAGAAGAATGTTATCAACAAGCATTTTCCTTTACCTCTGGTGCAGTGAAATGTCACATAAGGCTACAAATCTAAAAGTCACATGGATAGATCCTTTCAACAAGTTTCAAAGATAGCACTTTAAAAAGAGATTACAGCCTGGAAAAAGGAGACCAATGTAGACAAGAGATAGAAGAGATTGTGACCTTTTTCAAATTAGAAAATGCCTTAAGTTTCAAGCACTAGTACCATGCCATGAAAATGTGTTTTTTTAAAGTTTCTGTTTGGTAAAATATTTCTAACTCTCCTAAAACTTCTAGCCCATGTGGTTAGTATCTAAAGAAGTCTGTCACCTAAACAAAAAACTACTCTGTTTTTGGGAACTATGAGACATTTGGAAACCTCTGTAACTAGGATGATTGGAGTGTTGGGTTTTTTTCCCCTCTTTTAGCTTCCATTTTTGCCTGGACCAGAGGGTTAGCCCACAGAGCAAAGCTTGATAACAATAAAGAGCTTGCCTTCTTTGCAAATGCTTTGGAAGAAGTCTCTGTTGAGACAATTGAGGCTGGCTTCATGACCAAGGACTTGGCTGCTTGCATTAAAGGTTTACCCAAGTAAGTATAAGATGCCCTCGTTTCTGTGGTCAAATTAACACTTATCCTCACTGGGCTCAGAGCATCGGTGCTTTCTGGAATTATATAAATTGTTATTCATCATCTAGTTCAGGAGTCAGCAGACATTATCTGTAAATTGTCAGCTAGTGAATGTTTTAG
This sequence comes from Pongo pygmaeus, assembly GCF_028885625.2. Classification (NCBI taxonomy): domain Eukaryota; kingdom Metazoa; phylum Chordata; class Mammalia; order Primates; family Hominidae; genus Pongo; species Pongo pygmaeus. The sequence goes on along the minus strand of NC_072384.2, from coordinate 108,603,899 downwards.
GCTTTGTGGGACATACGGTCTTTTTGCAACTATACAACTATTCAACTTTGCCTCTGCCATTGTAGCAGGAAAGCAGTCATAGACAATACAGAATCAAATAGTGTGGCAACACCCCAATCAAACTTTTATGTTCAAAACCAGCCTCAATTTGGTTCATGTGCTGGGCTGTAATTTGCTGACATCTGATCTAGTTGACAATCATTGAATGAAAAGGTTCTATTTAATTTTAAGAAGCAGATTATAGACAAATAGAAACAAAGGTACTTCAGAGGCTATTTTATTCTACTCCTTTATTTTCTTTAACTTACCGATGAGAAAAGTGAGCAGCACAAGTTTAAGGTGTGCAATTGATTACAATCCCTTAAGTATCTGTAACCAATATTTGGGCAAATATTTGACAGCCCATATGTTTACTGAGAATTCTTCTGAGAACATGGTAGCCAGTATCCTGGGGGGATTGGCTCCATATCTCAACCATTGCATCTGCAGAGGTCCCAGGTAGGGTCAGTATACCCCATAATGGGGATATACTTGATCACTGCATGTTTCTTAATTTAAATTTCCAGCAAGATTGCAGTGTTCATAATGGTCTTATCAGTGGAATACCTTTGTAGCCTATTTAATAGGTACCTGTCAGCAGGATTATGTTATCCTGTCCATTGTCTTTTGTTTTTCTTTTTTTTTTTTTTTATTGAGACAGAGTCTCGCTTTGCCCAGGCTGGAGTGCAGTGGCGTGATCTTGGCTCACTGCAACCTCCGCCTCCCGGGTTCAAGCGATTCTCCTGCCTCAGCCGCCCAAGTAGCTGGGACTTGTGCCACAACACCCGGCTAATTTTTTTTTTTTTTTTTGTATTTTTAGTAGAGATGGGGTTTCACTGTATTAGCCAGGATGGTCTCCATATCCTGACCTCGTGATCCATCTGCCTTGGCCTCCCAAAGTGCTGGGATTATAGGCGTGAGCCACCAGGCCCGCGGCCTGTCTTTTGTTTTTCTTAAGACACTGATAGAAATAATAACATTATAACTTTGTTTAAGGACATGTAACGTTTTGTGGGAAGGTGGGTAAAGGTTTGGCTATGCCCTGAATAAGTTCTGTTATGTTTAAGAGTGAGGAAGAAGTGTGATGATTTTGGTCTCAGCAGCATTAGTCTGAACTGAAACTCCATGATAATTTCACCCCCAAAGCTACATAGCAAGAAACCTAACTGAGTATGTGTGGATGAGTCTCTACTACAGGTTGCCTAGAGAGCCTGAGTACTGAGCCTGGGTCAGCCCCAGGAACCCTGAACATAGTCATTGTCTATAGATTTTGTAGCTTACTAACATGAATGCGTTTTCTTCCAGAAACAAATAGAATACTATTTTAAGTAGCATTTCTAGGACTTTACCACTACCTGCTGCCATATCAGAGACAAACTAAATTTTCTTTTTTTTCCTCCCCGTTAGTGTGCAACGTTCTGACTACTTGAATACATTTGAGTTCATGGATAAACTTGGAGAAAACTTGAAGATCAAACTAGCTCAGGCCAAACTTTAAGTTCATACCTGAGCTGAGAAGGATAAGTGTCTTTTGGTAACTAGGTCTACAGGTTTACATTTTTCTGTGTTACACTCAAGGATAAAGGCAAAATCAATTTTGTAATTCGTTTAGAAGCCAGAGTTTATCTTTTCTATAAGTTTACAGCCTTTTTCTTATATATACAGTTATTGCCACCTTTGTGAACATGGCAAGGGACTTTTTAAAAAATTCTATTTTATTTTCTAGTACCAGCCTAGGAATTCGGTTAGTACTCATTTGTATTCACTGTCACTTTTTCTCATGTTCTAATTATAAATGACCAAAATCAAGATTGCTGAAAAGGGTAAATGATAGCCACAGTATTGCTCCCTAAAATATGCGTAAAGTAGAAATTCACTGCCTTCCCCTCCTGTCCATGACCTTGGGCACAGGGAAGTTCTGGTGTCATAGATGTCCCGTTTTGTGAGGTAGAGCTGTGCATTAAACTTGCACATGACTGGAGCAAAGTATGAGTGCAACTCAAATGTGTTGAAGATACTGCAGTCATTTTTGTAAAGAGCTTGCTGAATGTTTCCAATAGACTAAATATTGTTTAGGCCGCAGGAGAGTTTGGAATCCGGAATAAATACTACCTGGAGGTTTGTCCTCTCCATTTGTCTCTTTCTCCTCCTGGCCTGGCCTAAATATTATGCTACTCCAAATAGCATATTTCATCCAAGTGCAATAATGTAAGCTGAATCTTTTTTGGACTTCTGCTGGCCTGTTTTATTTCTTTTATATAAATGTGATTTCTCAGAAATTGATATTAAACACTATTCTAGTCCTTATCTTCTCCTGAACTGTTGATTTTAATTAAAATTAAGTGCTAATTACCATTCTTCTGCGTTTCTGTTTATTGGATGCCAAGCACCACGCTACATCCTAGCCATAGGAGCGTAATCTGAAAAAATTCTCTGCTCTTAAAAAGTTTACCATGGTAGAAACAGATAAGTAAATAGTAAGATGTAGATCCTGCAGTGAAAGGAAAGAGGACCAAAGAGGGAACTAAAGGAAGAATTAAGGAATATTGGAGAATAGATTATGTCTATGCACATGCTAAGGAGTTTAGTCATTATCTTGTAAATGATTAGGGAGCCAATGAAGACTTTTAAGAAATAAGGGACTTGATCATATTTTTATTTTTAAAAATAGCACTCTGGGAAACTTTTATAAAAAATGGATAGTGGCTTTGGGAGGCCAAGGCAGGCGGATCACAAGGTCAGGAGTTCGAGACCAGCCTGGCCAATATGGTGAAACCCCATCTCTACTAAAAATACAAAAATTAGCCAGGCGTGGTGGTGCACGCCTGTAGTCCCAGCTACTTGGGAGGCTGAGGCAGAAGAATCACTTGAACCTGAGAGGTGGAGGTTGTAGTAAGCCGAGATCGTACCACCGCTCTCCAGCCTGGGTGACAAAGTGAGACTCCGTCTCAAAAAAACGAAAAAAGAATGGATGGTTTGGGGTGGGGAGGAGAGTGTTGGGTGCAGTTGAGGAAGGAGGACCAGTTAGGAGGCTGTTGCAATACTTTAGGTGGGAAATGGTGAAGATCTGACTGGAACAGTGGCACCAGGAAGAGAATGGGATAATCCCTGGGATAAGGAAGTTGAATGGATGGGTCTTGGCAAGACCAAAGATATGTGGAGATAGAGGGACAGCAGCAAGTCAAAGATGCTTCCCACTTTCTGGCTTCATACCTGGGGAAAGGCTGCTCCACATCCTAGCATCTCTGGGAGGGAGGCTCTAGTGAGCTTTTGCGCTCTCACACATCACAAGTCAGTGAGTTGGGGTGGGGATCCTTGGTAATTTCTAGTCTACCTTCCTGGCAAGCTTGGAGTTGGGCCCCAGACACTGTTCTACACAAATCCCCTTGAAGGCCCAATGAAACATGGAGCCTTTCAGAATCCAATGGCATGGAGCTTATTCAGAATGAGCTTTTGACCAATTTCCCTCAGTGCTACCCCCAAAATACATCCAAATTGAAGCTCACAGTCCTAGAACAGCCCTGTTGAGAGGAGATTCTCATGAAGTAGGGGAGGCCCATGTCGCTTGGGCAATTTATTCCTGACCAAATTGAAGTTAGAATCCAAACCACATGAGCTCTCCTGGCAAGGGAAATAAAAATCAATTTTCACATGAGATCAATCACTGTCAGGTCACTCAGGTGGTAGAAAAAAAAAGAAAAAAAAAAGCATTGCTTCTAGTTAACATCAAGAAAGATCTCATGTAAGATTTTTTTCATCTCATGTAAGATTTTTAAGATTTTTCAGTAAAAGATTTTATAACCTATATAATCTGTGGTTTGTAAAAGGAATAGAGATCTAAGTAAAGTAGAATAGAAGACACATAATCATTGTTTCTCTGGTGGCTTTTTGCTAATAAATTCAACTAGTCTTTGCCTCAATATAACGACATGCCAATAACTCATTTTAACATTAATACCTGTAAGTTTTTTTAATAGGATAGATTGGGATTATAAGGAAAAGGAATGTAAATTCTTTTTATGTGCCTTCATACTCTCGTTTAATTCTCACCAAAGTCTTAAGAAGTTGACTCTATAGCACTGATTTTTTTATGAGAAAGCAAAAAATTAGAGATGTTATTAATAGTTAACTTAAAGGTGGAGCTGACATTTTCTTCCAAAAGGCCACAGGTCTTTCTCTCTTTGGAAAATGGATTTTTTTTTTTTTTTTTTTTTTTGAGATGGAGTCTTGCTCTGTTGCCCAGGCTAGTGTGCAACGGCATGATCTTGGCTCACTGCACCCTCTGCCTCCCGGGTCCAAGCAATTCACCTGCCTCAGCCTCCAAGTAGCTGGGATTACAGGTGCCGGCCACCAAGCCCGGCTAATTTTTGTATTTTTAATACAGATGGGGTTTCACCATGTTGGCCAGGCTGGTCTTGAACTCCTGACCTTCCGCCTCGGCCTCCCAAAGTGCTGGGATTACAATCGTGAGCCACCGCACCCAGCCGAAAACATATTTAAAGCCTTTTGATGTCCAACATACTGGTTAAATGTAGTGTTCTTCAGATTATTAGATATTTGGCTTCTTATAAAATTCAAATTGTTTTAACATTTTAAACTTTACATTCAAAAAAAAATTGTCAAATAAAATGTGTTTTGCACTCTCCTCCTCTCATCTAAACTTATTACCAGGTGAGCACAGTGGTTCATGCTTGTAATCCCAGCATTTTGGGAGGCTTGAGGTCAGGAGTTCGAGACCAGCCTGGCCAACATGGTGAAACCCCGTCTCTACTAAAAATACAAAAATTAGCCAGGCGTGGTGGTTGTAGTTACTCAGGAAGCAGAAGCAAGAGAACCACTTGGACCTGGGAGGCAGAGGTTGCAGTGAGCCAAGATTGCACCACCACACTCCAGCCTGGGCAACGGAATGAGACTCCATCTCAAAAAAATAATAAAAATTTTAAAAAATAAACTTAGTACTCCTTTTACAGATTTTTGCCTGGTAAACTCTTCATAACTGTTAGAGCATCCATTTCCTCTTTCATTAACAAGATTTTAATAAATTTTAAAAGTGTTTTGGGCCGGGCATGGTGGCTCACACCTGTAATCCCAGCACTTTGGGAGGCTGAGGTGGGCGGATCTCTTGAGGTCAAGACCAGCCTAGCCAACATGGTGAAACCCCGTCCCTACTAAAAATACAAAAATTAGCCAGGCATGGTGGTGGTCACCTGTAGTCCCAGCTACTCAGGAGGCTGAGGCAGGAGAATTGCTTGAACCGGGAAGGCAGAGGTTGCAGTGAGCTGAGATTGTACCACTGCACTCCATCATGGGCAACAGAGTGAGATTCCATCTCCAAAAAAAAAAAAGGTGTTTTGTTTCTACTACTTTGATCAAAATTGCAAAATACATCAGTGGCCATTTTGGACCGGAACTTCGGACTCACATTTCAGGTTTGGGTAGGAGATGAAAGCATCACAAGTAACAAAATGATAGCATTGGACTAGGCTATTTTAAATAGTTCCTTCAGCACTCACAAGCATCCTCAGAGTTGATCTGGTGAGTGCAGATCAACATTTGGCCTAATGTCTATCAGGATCAGCATTTGGCCAAGAACCAGTTAATGTTCTAAAATAATTAGCAAATGAACAGATGCTGACCAATACATTCAGAGGCTGATGGTTTATTATGCAGCAACTAGAGGATCAGAATTGTTGACCTGGAAATTGACTGCTCTTTAGCACAACATTGAAGGCAGCAGGATCCAGGGACAGGGAAGATATGAGTTCCAGACTTCAAAACTCTAAATTGTAGGTACTGTTTCTTAGGAAGAATTTCTAACCGAAAATATTTAAAATTTAATCTTAGCAGTCAGAATCACAGCTCCCCTGTGTTCTTGCTTGATATGTAAAATCCTTCTACAACACTAACAAGTGACCTATCATCTACTTCAATATTACATAATAAATATTTCCCCCAAATTAAGGGTCTTGGCTTTTCTTATTAAGAAGGAAATTAGAAACTAATATAAAGAATGATAATGAAGACTTTGAATATTTATATCAATACAGATAAAAGTTTTGCACTCACCTCTCTAATATTAGAGATTTTCACAACCCCTATTTTTAATATTAGGGAGAATGTAGCTTCCAAACTGTAAATTCCTCTGGAACAAGAAACTCAAAGAACTCTGAATTTGGATGATATCTCAGACTCTGCAGGAGGTGAATTTTGCAGATATTGTAGCATTGTTTATGAAACTGGCCCAGTTGTCCCATAGAACTAATGTTTATGGTTTCTTCTGAATAAACATAGAAATTGGCCTCCTAGTCTTAAAACTTGAAAAAGTTACATTTGTCTTATCTGAGTTCCTTCCTCAAGAAATAAACCATCAGGCCTCTCAGATAGCATAAAGGAATTGGAATTTACCAGATCACTGCATCTGGACAAGGAAACATCAGACCCCTCACCCATCATGATTGTGAAGCAATTACCTGCTTCCTGTTGACCAACTCCTCTTCCTTACTCCTCCCTAATTCCTGTTTCCCTGAATGTTGTTATATTTCTTCCCTACTTTATAAACCCTTAATTTTAGTCAGTCAGGTAGATGGATTTGAGACTGATCTCAAATCAGTGGGTGAGACAGATTGGGTTCAACTCTGAATACAGCATGGGCAAGTGGGAATTTATAGCCAAGGAGCAGGGTGGGGTCAATGGATGGAAAATTACCAAGAGGAAACATCAGGGGTGAGGGGGATTCTGGCTAAAGCAACCAACAGGATTCTTGCTGAAGAGAGACCAGAATGATCAGACATTACCCAGGAGATGGTGGAGGATGAGGAATATGATCGCACATTGAGGATGATCAGATATCAATAATGGGGGGGTCCTTGCTAAAGTGACTTGGCAGGGTCCTTTGCTAAAACTGGATTTTACAAGAAAATACACAGATGGACCTAGCAGAAGATTCAGAAGCCTGATTAAAGTTTGGCCAAGCAAAACTGTATCTTTGTCAAGTGATTATAGCATCCTTCTCAGTATATGATAATACAGGAAGAGGGGGAAGGATGCATAATGTTGGTTTGTCCTCACATTGGTGAAATTAGCTTTGCTTATTTGGTGAAGGTGGTAGGTGTCTTGTGAATTTACTGTTCTCTCCTTTGTAAATGTAAGTAACATGTAGGGAGATACTGTATATGCACACTGCTCATCATCAAGCTTCACCCATTGTTTCAACGTCCACTGATGATTTTGTAGCTCCATCACACCTTCTATAATTATTACACACATTAGCATAAAAAGAGTATATATGTATATTACCATAAAGAACAGCTTTCTCTTCCCTCCATTCATCTATATTGGTATTATTGGTATAGACTCACAGATTCTTTTTTTTTTTTTTGAGGCAGGGTCTCGCCCTGTCACTCAGGCTTGAGTGCAATGGCGTGCTCACAGCTCACCACAGCCTCAACCTCCCAGGCTCAAGTGATCTTCCCACCTCAGCCTCCCTAGTAGCTGGGACAACAGGCATGCACCACCACGCCCAGCTAATTTTTGTGTTTTTTGTTGAGATGGGGTTTCGCCACGTTGTCCATGCTGGTCTCAAGCTCCTGGACTCAAGGGATCCACCTGCCTCAGCCTCCCAAAGTGCTGGGATTACAGGCGTGAGCCACCACGCCCAGCCTGGACTCACAGATTCTTATTTTCTTCAATGGACTGTAATTTACTGCCATGTTCATGTATTTTGATGCTTAGATTGTCTCAGATTTGGCCAATGGGAATCCTATCAAGCTGGGTTGTGTCAGGATTGTAACATATTTTGCAAACAGTTAATTTGGGTATACTGTCTTGTATATTAAACCACCTAGTAGTATGATTCACTTTTCTTCAGTGAGGCTTCCTCTGAGAAGAGCTTTCACATGCGATCCTCCTTTTCTACCAATAGAATGTATTGGTCCATGCGTTCCTTTCCAGATCTAACCAGACAATGTCTCAGCAGAAAGTATTGTTGAAAGACCGCCTGTTTCAAGATGGATCTCCAGAGACTGGAGCCTTACTTAACTTAAAAAACAAGTCTGGGGTAGAAGCAAAGGAAGGTATTAGGGTGCTAGGGTTGTCACCAGTTACTGACCTTTTGGAAAGATGGGGATATCGACTTTCAAATTCTATTACTGGGACTAAACTATGGAGTGCACACCATGGACATTCAGGTAATAATTAATGGGAACAGGGACAGAGTATGACTGGGATAGGCATATGAGGACTTCTAGGGCAGCTGGCTGTGTTCCATTTCTTTATACGGGTAATGATTACAAGAGTACCTTGTAATGGTTTACTACATTATACATTTGTGTGATTTACTGCATCCTTTTTTAATAATAAAAAGTTTTTAAAAGTATAGTAGGAAACCTGTTCTTAATCCTTTGGACTAATTGCATGGGACAACATTCCTCTGGAACAAATTCAAAAACTTTCTCTGCAGTGTCAGCTGACCCTCTTGACAAAGCCTCTTGGTTTGCCTTTGATAGATGACACAATTTCAAATCATCTTTAACCTTTCTAAATATAAGCTTAGGAAGCCTGTCTCCAGGAAGGCGCTCTGCCCTGGAATTTTAATTGGACTATATACTAAGTATTATGAACAAAGACATTTGAGGGTCTTTAGAGGGCTTTCTGGACCTACATTCCTTTACCTGGATGACTTCATGACACTTTCTTGTTAGGAGTATTTGGTTTTAAAGCTTTCATTTGATTTCTACATGAGAATTATCCTTTTCCTAGTTGGTTTTGCTTTGTTTTATTTGGAAAATAATGCTTTGCACATTATTTATATGTTCAGAGACTAACGTTCAAGGCATTCTAACTGAATCACATTTTCCTATGTTCAAGTCACTAAATTTTTACCAATTTCAAATTTTTCTCCTTTTTTTTCCACTTCAGAAGCTTTTCAGTCATTTCCTACAGGGTTTAACTCTGAATTTTTTGAGTAAACTCCAAAATGTTTAAAATACATGATTAAAAACTAACAACTTGCTGGGCACAGTGGCTCATGCCTATAATCCCAGCACTTTAGGAGGCTAAGGTGGGCGAATCACAAGGTCAGGAGTTCAAAACCAGCCTGGCCAATATGGTGAAACCTCGTCTCTACTAAATATACAAAAATTAGTTGGGCGTGGTGGCAGGCACCTGTAGTCCCAGCTACTTGGGAAGCTGAGGCAGAGGAATTGCTTTAACGTGGGAGGCAGAGGCTGCAGTGAGCCCAGATCACGCCACTTCACTCCAGCCTGGATGACAGAGTGAGGCTCCATCTCAAAAAAAAAAAACAAAAAACAAAAAACAAAAAGCTAACAACTTAACTTTGACCCTGAAATATTATTCTAATATTCTAGGGCTATTCTTACCTATTTAAAATGTTCCATATTTCCTGGCTGCAGTTACTCCCTTTGTTAGAATTACTCAGCAAGTTTACTTTTCTTTCGATCACGTTTGTATTTTTATTGTTTGAAACACCCTGCTTGTTGGTGACTTATTTTTTACTGCAAATTAATTACCATGCTCTTGAACTATTCCATGAAAACTTACAATTTGCAGCTCAGCCAATGTTTTTAATCTGGCCTTTCTATCTGCATCTACTTCCTTACAGAAGGATTTTTTTCCTTTCCTTTGATTTTTGAACCTAATTCATCCAACAAGCAGATTGGAGTATGCCTGCTAATCCTGACACTATCTTGGTAAATCAGTGTCCCATAGGACCCACAACCTCTAGGTGACGGTACTTTTATAGGTCAGGCTACTGCAATTGTGCCATTGCTGAGCATCAGACAGAGTTTTGAGTCATTGGTTTTGTGACAGTGTTTCAGTATGATTCTTTACTATTATAATGGGAAAGCTTTTCAGAACTTATTTGGAGTTAACTTGGGTCTCATTTTCTATGAACACATTCTTCAAATATCCTAAAGCTATGGCAAGATAAGCAACATCTTGATCTGTACAATCAGTACTTTAATTCTTGCCCTTTTCCACAGTTGTGATTACCTCATGTAATTCAGCGGTATTGAAAGGTGACAGCATGCTGGCAGCCCTCAATCGCTCTCAGTGCCTCCTCAGACTCAGCATACGCTCTGGCCGCACTTGAGTAGCCCTTCAGCCTGCCACTGCACTGTGGGAGCCCCTCTCTGGGCTGGCCAAGGCCAGAGCCAGCTCCCTCTGCTTGCGAGGAGGTGTGGAGGGAGAGGCCCAGGTGGGAACCGGGGCTGCGTGCAGTGCTCGCAGGCCAGCGTGAGTTCCAGGTGGGCACAGACTAGGCGGGCCCTACACTCGGAGTCCCCAGTCAGTGCCACCGGCGAGGGCAGTGAGGGGCTTAGCACCTGGGCCAGCAGCTGCTGGGTGCCCCAGCACTGCCGGCCTGCCCCAGCACTGCCGGCCCGCCCGCATCGTGCTCAAATTCTCGCTGGGCCTCAGCGGGCTCCCGGTGGGGCAGGGCTTGGGACCTGCAGCCCACCATGCCTGAGCTCCCGCAGACACCACGTGGGCTCCCCTGAAGGCCAGAGCCTCCCCGACGGGGTGCCGCCCCCTGCCGTCCCATCCACCGCCCAAGGGCTGAAGAGTGCAGGCACGCCCAGGACTTGGGGCAGCTCCGCCCCTGCCCCCTGGCTGGATCCACTAGGCAAAGCCAGCCGGGCTCCTGAGTTGGTGGGGTCTTGGAGAACTTTTATGTCTAGCTGGAGGGTTGTAAATGCACCAATCAGCACTCTGTGTCTAGCTAAAGGTTTGTAAATGCACCAATCAGTGCTCTGTGTCTAGCTAATCTAGTGGGGACTTGGAGAACTTTTATGACTAGCTAGAGGATTGTAAATGCACCAATCAGCACTCTGTGTCTAGCTCAGGGATTGTAAACGCACCAATCAGCACCCTGTCAAAATGGACCAATCAGCTCTCTGTAAAAGGGACCACTCAGCAGGATGTGGGTGGGGCCAGATAAGGTAATAAAAGCAGACTGCCTGAGCCAGCAGCGGCAATCTACTAGGGTCCCCTCCTGTGCCGTGGAAGCTTTGTTCTTTAACTCTTTGCAATAAATCTTGCTGCTGCTCACTCTTTGGGTCCGCGCCACCTTTATGAGCTGTAACACTCACCACAAAGGTCTGCAGCTTCACTCTTGAAGCCAGCGAGACCATGAACCCACCAGAAGAAACGAACAACTCCAGATGCGCTGCCTTTAAGAGCTGTAATACTCACTGCGAAGGTCTGCAGGTTCACTCCTGAAGTCAGCGAGACCACGAACCCACCAGAAGGAAGAAACTCCAGACACATCTGAACATCTGAAGGAACAAACTCTGGATACACCATCTGTAACTGTAGCACTCACCACAAGGGTCCGCAGCTTCGTCGTTGAAGTCAGCCAGACCAAGAACCCACCAATTCCGGACACAGTATGACTGCCACATCGCTCACACATGCCATTTCCTCTGGCAGTTACTGGAAAAGTATCAGGTCTGATGTGACTGCCTCCCAAACTCCTTCTGACACAGGGGAGAATTTTAGGCACATGGCTTCTCTGGAATGACAGTATATTAGTGTCCACATTATCCATTCAGTGGTCAGAGATTTCACTGATAATCTCCAAGATAAAATTAAGGAAATGCATTTTAAAGATCACTCTTTTTGAGTCTGGATGAATGAATCAAGCTACCACTGTCAAAAGTACAGAAGTTCCAAGAAGATTGCTGCTTCCAAAGCAATGAGCTCATTTATGAACTCAATGAATGTGAAATAGGCAGAACCCCCAAATTGGAGGATTTCAAGCAGTATTTGAAGATGAAGGATTGAAGCCAGGACCAGAGATATAGACAGCTGTTGAAACCTTGAAAATAGATACTCTCTGACAAGAATAGCAAAACGAGAACAACAGATGGTCAATGATTGGCTACACATAAGAAATAAAAAGAATCAGTGAAGGACACAGAAAGAACAACCTGAAAGACAACCAGAGGAGATCAGTGTCAAACGAAGTCAGAGGGAAAGCCAATTCATGTAGGAAGGAGTAAACATCCAGCTCAAATATTAGAAGAAGGCTGAAGATGAAGGCAAACTGAAAAATTATCACCGGCAACTCTGGAGAATCATACTCTAAAAAGCATCTGAAGATTTTTAAAGAAATGATGTTTATCACATTCCCATCTTCTGAACTGATTTTCTTTGTTGTTGCTGTTGTTCTTTTTTTTTTTTTTTTGAGATAGAGTTTTGCTCTTCTCACCCAGGCTGGAGTGCAGAGGTGTGAGCTCAGCTCACTGCAACCTCCGCCTCCCAGGTTCAAGTGATTCTCCTGCCTCCACCTCCTGAGTAGCTGGGATTACAGACCCTCACCACCACGCCCAGCTAATTTTTGTATTTTTAATAGAGATGGGGTTTCACCATGTTGGTCAGGCTGGTCTCGAACTCCTGACCTTGTGATCCACCTACCTCAGCCTTCCAAGATGCTGGGATTACAGGCGTGAGCCACCTCATCCAGCCAGCTTTTTCTTTTTTTTTTTAAGATGGGGTCTCACTCTGTCGCCCAGGTTGGAGTGTAGTGGCGCAATCTCGGCTCACTGCAACCCTGCCTCCTGGGTTAAAACAACCCTCCTGCCTCAGCCTCCCGAGTAGCTGGGATTTCAAGCAGGTGCCACCACATCTGGCTAATTTTTTTTTTCTTGTTTAGACGGAGTTTCACTCTTGTCACCCAGGCTGGAGTACAATGGCACCATCTTGGCTCACTGCAACCTCCACCTCCCAGGTTCAAGTGATTCTCCTGCCTCACCCTCCCGAAGTAGCTGGGAATAAAGATGCCCACCACCACATCCAGCTAATTTTTTTTTGTATTTTTAGTTGAGACGGGGTTTCACCATGTTGGCCAGGCTGGTCTTGAACTCCTGACCTCAGGTGATCCACCCGTCTTGGCCTCCCAAAGTGCTGGGATTACAGGTGTGAGCCACTGCGCCTGGCCATACACCCGGCTACTTTTTGTACTTTCAGTAGAGATTGGGTTTCACCATGTTGTTGAACAAGCTGGTCTCAAGCTCCTTACCTCAAATGATCTGCCCACATCATCCACCAAAAGGGCTGGGATTACAGGCATGAGCCACCACACCTCGTCTTCTGAAATGATTTTCTTTGCCATCTGATCAGGAATCACTTTGAACAAAGGTAGTAAAATAATCAACAGGTAACAAAATATAGGGTATCACATAAACAACTGAATAAGCTTCTAAGAGAAATTCAACTCCTACTGAAATTCCAAACCTATGCATTCATTCAACAAATTTTTTTTTGAGGGTGAACTGTGTGCCAGGGACTGGCCTGGCCAATGGGCACACACAATGGGCACAGTGTGATAAGTTAGATTTGAAACTTAATACTACACCATTTATATACTACCAAAAAGAGAGGGGAACTTATGCATCGTTCTGCATTGGCATTTGGGGACCATGTGTACAAATTACACAGGCAACTTTTTGAAAACAAATGTAAATCTATTTATTATTTCAATAATTATGTGAATTGCTCATGGAAGATTCAGTTTTGTTGTTTATTCAGATACAAAGTGGGTAGGCAAAGGTATGTGCAGTGGCGCATGCCTGGAGTTCCAGCTACTCTGGAGGCTAAGGTGGAAGTATCTCTTGAGCCCAGGAATTTGAGTCCAACCTGGGCAACATACTGAGATGCCCTCTCCAAAAAAAACAAAAGCAAACAAAACCCTTCAAAAGTAGGCACTTTTGAAGTATTAGTCGCAATGGACAATGTCTTAAACATTGTTTTCTTAATCTAATCTATATAAACCTTATGAAAACATCAATTCCTTAAACACTGTTTTCTTAATCTGTTGTGCATAAACCTTATGGAAAATTATTAAATTAAAATTATTAAAAGTATTAAATTAGTGGGGATTGAGTAGACTAGGAAAGCAATACAAAGGAGAAAAAAAAAGACAGCTTGGCCAACATGATGAAACCATCTCTATTAAAAATACAAAAATTAGCCAGGTGGTGGTGGTTCACACCTGTAATGCCAGCTACTTGGGAGGCTGAGACAGGAGAATCACTTAAGCCTGGGAGGTGCAGGTTGCAGTGAGCTGAGATCGCACCACTACACTCCAGCTTGGGTGACAGAGTGAGACCCTGTCTCAAAAAAAAAAAAAAAAAGAAAAGAAAAGAAAAGAAAAAGAAAAAAGAAGAATGAATTCCTGCAGAGCCCTGAGATTGTAAGAGCATGACAAACCTTAGGCCTATGACACAGTGTATAGGATTTATAAGTGGAATTATCCCGTGTAAACTAGAGTTATGGAAAAGCAGTGTACAGACTAAGTTCTATGCAAAATTAATGACCTTAACATTTATGCTGACAGTCTGTAGCATTAGAAAGTAAATTGCAGCCAGTGCGGTGGCTCATGCCTGTAATCCCAGCACTTTGGGAGGCCGAGGCAGGCAGATCACGAGGTCAGGAGATGGAGACCATCCTGGCTAACACGGTGAAACCCTGTCTCTACTAAAAATACAAAAATTAGCCAGGCGTGGTGGCGGTTGCCTGTAGTTCCAGCTACTCAGGAGGCTGAGGCAGGAGAATGGCATGAACCCAGGAGGCGGAGCTTGCAGTGAGTGGAGATGGCACCACTGCACTCCAGCCTAGGCAACAGAGCAAGACTCCATCTCAAAAAAAAAAAGAAAGTAAATTGTTTTCTGGACACACGGTATTTGGTAAATAAGTTCAACCTTATACCAGGTTCAAGATGCAAGGATGCAAATAGACTGCATTTCAAAAGTTTGGATAATTCAGTTTGGCATTAGAACACAATTTATTGGGGAAGCAATGTAGTAAGTCTTCAGTATTTAACTAGAATAACAGTTGAGGGAATTTACATTTATGTGTGTGGTCCTTTATAGGTATTTTCATTTCATTCTTACCATCATCTACCATTGCATTTTACACAGGAGGAAACTGAGGCCCAGAGAATAAGAGTGACTTGCTCAGGGTCAGCCAGTAAGTAGCAGAAGAGAGGTCAAACTATCATTTTCTCAGTGCATCTAGACAAAATGTTTCTCGAAATATGAACCAAGGGTCACCTATATGAGACTCATCAGTGACAGGTAAAACACACAATGGATAATTAATTTGGAAACACCCAATCGAATATTCAAATGCAGATTCTTGGGCTCCATCTACTGAATCAGACTCTAAAGGCAGGGCTCCAGGAATTTCCAATTTTACAAGCTCTCCAAGTGATTTTTATGAATGCCAAAGTTTGAGAACCATGAAAGGAGGTTAGGTAAAAGCTGCCATATGTAATAAATTTACATAAAGTTTTGATTGGTTTACGTCAGCCATTTTAAAAACAGGATGATGATAATTAATTGCGAGTAATCTCTAATGGGTACAATTTAAGATAGTATATAAGGTGTATTATTTACTTCTTACCCCTTGCTGGCTTCAGCAATTTTTGCAGGAAATTTTCTCTGAGGTCTACTATTCCAAGCTGTTATTCCCAATTTCCATTCTCCTACTCCTGAACCCACAAACTCTCTCAAATGGATAAACTGGGTTTTCTGTCACTGTTACTCCTTTCAGAACTCCTATTAGGGCTTTTCCACTGGCTCCCCTCTCCCCCAGCGCTGCACTGCTGAAGCTCAGGGCTCCTGCTAAGCTAGCCCCGCTGCCTCTCCCTTCAGCCGCAATTATGATTATTCACCAGGACCTCATCAGCCACGATGAGATGTTCTGCAACATTTACAAGATCCAGGAGATGGCTGTGCCTGGAGGTGGAGGAGAAGATGGTCACTAGGACAGAGGGTAGCATTGATGACTCCCTCATTGGTGGAAATGCCTCCACTGAAGGCCCAAAGGGCAAATGTATGGAAAGCACTGTAATCACTGGTGTTAAGACTGTCGAGAACCATCCCTTGAAAGAAAGCAGCTTTACAAAGGAAGCATACAAGAAGTACATCCAAGATTACATGCAATCAATCAAAGGCAAACTTGAAGAACAGAGACCAGGAAAGACTAAAACCTGTTACAACAGAGGCTGCAGAACAAATCAAGCACACCCTTGCTAATTTCAAAAACAATACCAGTTTTTATTAGTGAAAACATGAACCTAGATGGCATGGTTGCTCTATTGGACTACCGTGAGACTGATGTTACTACAGTAGGTAGCTAGTTAGGCGTAAGCAGGGAAAAAGAGGGCTCCACCCACCCCCACCAGGAATGTCAGGCAACCATCAGGTGATGGTCAGGTGATTGTTAACTGTCTCTATAAAATAATAATTGGTCGTGCCCAGGTGTGGTGGCTCACAGCTGTAATTCCAGCACTTTGGGAGGCTGAGGCAGGAAGATCACCTGAGGTCAGGAGTTTGAGACCGGCCTTGTCAGGCCTCTGAGCCCAAGCTAAGCCATCATATCCCCTGTGACCTGCACATACACATCCAGATGGCCGGTTCCTGCCTTAACTGATGACATTCCACCACAAAAGAAGTGAAAATGGCCTGTTCCTGCCTTAACTGATGACATTGTCTTGTGAAATTCCTTCTCCTGGCTCATCCTGGCTCAAAAGCTCCCCACTGAGCCCCTTGTGACCCCCACTCTGCCCACCAGAGAACAACCCCCCTTTGACTGTAATTTTCCTTTATCTACCCAAATCCTATAAAACGGCCCCACCCCTATCTCCCTTCACTGACTCTCTTTTCAGACTCAGCCCGACTGCACCCAGGTGAAATAAACAGCCATGTTGCTCACACAAAGCCTAGTTTGGTGGTCTCTTCACACAGACATGCATGAAAAGCCTACAAGGTGAAACCCTGTCTCTACTAAAAATACAAAAAAATTAACCAGGTGTGGTGGCATACGCCTGTAATCTCAGCTACTCCGAAGGCTGAGGTAAGAGAATCACTTGAAACCAGGAGGCGGAAGTTGCAGTGAGCCTAGATTGTGCCACTGCACTCCAACCTGGGAGACAGAGTGGGACCCCATCTAATAATAATAATAATAATAATAATAATAATAATAGGTCGCAGCCAGCTCCAGGGAAAGGCAGTCTCCCAATAGATAGAAAAAAACCTGAAACTGGTGATAAGGAGCTTCCCAATAAGATCTCAGGAATTGAGTGAGTGGGCTCAAACTTGCACACTAAGAGGCAAAATAGCGGAATTTAACTGGTATATAACCACCTAGGAAGATTCAGCTGGTAAGGGAAGAATGCCTCAAGTGAGCATGTATACAAGTCCAGTAAACACACTACACATGCTCCCCTCCCAAAAGCCAGCAGGCCACCGTGCATGCAGACAGCCCACCCAAGGGAAGAATCCGGGGAGAAGGGATGCAAGACCCCAGAAGCATGCCAACATATAAAACCCCAAGTCAAAGGTCAAACGGTGCAGTTGATCTCTCAAGTTGCCCACTTAGCCCTCTTCCAAGGGTAATTTACTTCCTTTCATTCCTGCTCTAAAGCTTTTTAATAAACTTTCACTCCTGCTTTAACTCTTGCCTCGGCCTCCTTGATTGAATTCTTTCTTCTGAGAAGGCCAGAACTGAGGTTGCTGCAAACACGTTCAGATTTGCCACTGGTAACAGTGTGACCCCATATATAATTTTCTTTCTTTTTCTTTTTTTTAATACTTTTCAAAACCTTTTGACTCAATTGTTATTTTGTTTAGTCTACTTATGTATTTTTTTTGAGACAGGGTCTCCCTCTGCCACCCAGGCTGGAGTGCAGTGGCACAATCTCAGCTCACTGCAACCTCCACCTTCCAGGATCAAGTGATCCTCTTTCCTCAGCCTCCCAAGTAGCTGGGACTACAGGCACATGCCACCAAGCCCAACTAATTTTTGTATTTTTTGTGGAGATGAGGTTTTGCTGTGTTGCCCAGACTGGTCTCGAATTCCTGAGCTTAAGCGATCTGTCTGCCTTGGCCTGTCTGCTGGGATTATAGGTGTGAGCCACCGTGCCCAGTGATTGTTTTTAAGGATGGTTTAGAAATGGAAAAATGTTAACAAATTTGGCAATTACTTTGGACCTCTCACCTGTTGTCATAACTGGCTTCTGCTTGTCATCCACATAACACCAGGACTTCACACTAATGGGATTGATATCATCTTGAGCTCTTCATTTATTTTGACCATAATTTATTTGGAGTGGAGACATTGTCTTTAAGAAAAATATGTCAGGTAGGTTGTCTAAAAATTAAATGCATTTAAACTCATTTGAGAGAATGCCTTTTAGTTTAAAACATATTTAAACTAAGTCCATCTTGTAGTGTTCCTGGAGAAGCTAATCCTGATTGTAAGCCACTACTAGAAAGAATAAGACTGTCATCAGATAACTTCTACAGTGGAAACTACTTCTGAGACTGGAATATAAAAAGCAAGAATCAGGCTGGACCTGGTGGCTCATGCCTGTAATCCTGGCACTTTGGCAGGCTGAGGCAGGAGGATTGCTTCAGCTTAGGAGTTTGAGACCAACCTGGGCAACATAGTGAGACCTCATCTCTAAAAACAGATATATATAATTAAAAAACCCCCAAGAATCAAAAGTGTTAACTCTGGATTGCAGTAAAGGGAAAGACAATGCTCACAGCAATGCCAGCATCTGAAGTAGAGCCTTATAAATTTCATCACTTATAATGGAAGTAGTTAACTCTGAAAGAGACTACCAAGAGAGTAAAAAGAGACTAACTTAGCTGGGACAGAAAGAAAAAGAACTTTCAGTAGGGGTGTCAGCAGAGTGGCAAGGTCACCTGTGGCTCTTTGTAAAGCACAGTTATTTGTTAAGTCAGGAATTCTTGGTTCTGTAGCTGCCAGAACATTTGCCCTACTTTTCAGGCATTTCTACAATATTTTCCCCACAATCTCCTGGCTGAAATGCACATTTGCATTCCAAGTCACTTTGAATGGGAAAACCTTAATGAAAAAGGCCATTAATCACAGATACATCATCAAATATACTACAACAATATTGTCACAGCTGCAGCAGGAAGTCGTGGTGAGCCTTCCTGGTTATCGTTTAATTTTTTTGTGATAAATAAACAGAGTTCAAATTGATAATGAAGAAACTGTTTCATCATCTCTGTGTGTGTGTGTGTGTGTGTGTGTGTGTGTGTGTGTCTAGACCTCTTCTTTCCCCAGCATCCCGCTCTAATTCCCCTCCCATTCAACACATCAGTTTTCTCTCTCATTCATTTCATTTATTTATTTATTTATTTATATTGTTAGTAGAGACGGAGTTTCACCATGTTGGTCAGGCTGGTCTTGAACTCCTGACCTCAAGTGATCTGCCTGCCTCGGCCTCCCAAAGTGCTAAGATTATAGGCATGAGCCACCGTGCCCGGCCTCTCTCATTTATTTCTGTCCAGGGATTAAGTATTACTGACAAGATGAACTAGGCTGAGTCAGCTATAGTGAATCCAGATTCTAAGGTAACCTCAAAAAACAAGCAGATCAGGGCAAGGACTGGAACCTAAGGTTTAATGATTTGATATTTTCCAAAGTCTGAAGTTCTAGGTACCTAGATGCTACCTAAGGATTTCTATTGCAACTGTGCATTGCTGCCCTGCCAGACAGCTGCAGTCAGCATCTTTGGGTTGACTTGGTTTCTGACCCCCACTTGGTTTCCGGCCAGGCACTAACCCTTGAGGAGAATTCAGACTCCCTGAAGGTGGTCTCACAACCCCACACTCCTTCTAATCAATTCTGCCTCCGCTTCTGCCTAATCTTTCTTCCAAATTGTCTGCTGCCCTTATCCATTAGGACACTGACAATAACCATGCTTTCAGGAGGCAAGAGTATGGTGGGAATTTCTTTCTTTCTTTCTTTTTTCTTTCCCTTTTTTTTTTTTTTTTTTGAGATGGAGTCTCGCTCTTGTTTCCCAGGCTGGAGTGCGATGGTGCAATCTCAGCTAACCACAACCTCTGGCTCCCGGGTTCAAGTGATTCTCCTGCCTCAGCCTCCCAAGTAGCTGGGATTACAGGCATGCACCACCATGCCCAGCTAATTTTGTATTTTTAGTAGAGATGGGGTTTCTCTATATTGGTCAGGCTGGTCTTGAACTCCCAACCTCAGGTGATCCACCTGCCTCAGCCTCCCAAAGTGCTAGGATTACAGGTGTGAGCCACCGCACCCATCCATTGGGAATTATAGGGTATTATTATTATAGAGTATAGGGCAATTATTGCTTTTTATAACCTGCTTCAGATAATTTTTTTCAATAAATGATGTAGTGAAAGGGGGTCCTTAAAGATACTTTGATTTAGCATGCTTTGTGCTCAAATTGGAAAAAAACAAAGCAGCAAGGCCTTTTATAAGGCTGTGTATTATAATAATGGACTTCCAAAATAGTTCAAGTGTTGTTCATGCAATAGATATTTTCCATGAAAGAATGTTTTTTGACCCATGGGGGCAGATTAGCACCCACAAATACCTTTGGCTCTGAAGGCTTTTATCCATATAGAAGAAAAAAGTTACTTTCTCTGGAGTCGAAGTTTCAGTGGGGGACAACTTAACAGAACCATCACTTACTTCTATTTAGAATGTATGTTTACCCCACAGGCAAATCAGAGAATAGAGGTAATCTCAGGACGTGTCCAAGATAGAAGCCATTCAATTGCCAAGTTCCAGTGGCTTAGTCTCAGTCTCTGGGGATAAGTGGCAAAAAGTCATTCAGTGTCGTTTTGGAATTGTTTTGCCAGTTTTTACGCACACTCATTTGTATGTGCATGTGTGAAGCCCACAATGCTGTCTCTTTGTAGTCACATTCACTCCTTCCCACCCTCATACCTGTCCCCTGGCAACCATCTCTGTCATTTTGTCATTTCCAGAATGTTACATAATGCAATCACACAGAATGTGATCTTTTGAGACTGGCTTTTTTCACTAAGCACATTGAGATCCAACTATACATGTATCAGTAGTTTGTTCCTTTTATTGCTGAGTAATATTTTATATATTGCCTTCTAAGACCTAGCCTGGAAAGTCACACAGTTTCACTTCTACTGTAATTACTGGCTTGTCCAGATTCAAGGAGGGGGACCAATCCCTTGCCCAAACCTTGATGAGAGTTGTGCCAATGTCACTTTGTAAGAAAAGCCTGAGGAGAAATATTGTGTCATCTCGGAAAATATAATCTGCCACAGATGGAAAGTGGTAAAGATGAGATTCTATAGTCTCTACTAAAAATACGAAAAATTAGCTGGGCATGGTGGCGGGTGCCTATAATCCCAGCTACTTGGGAGGCTGAGGCAGGAGAATTGCTTGAACCCAGGAGGTGGAAGTTGCAGTGAGCTGAGGTCGCACCATTGCTCTCCAGCCTGGGCGACAGAGTAAGACTCTGTTTCTAAATAAATAAACAAATAAATAAATTGAAAAACAACACCTGAAATTGGAGGTTGCATGGAGAAATAAAAATTGTATATTTAAATGATTCTGAAATTACATAACATAAAATTACATACATTTTATGTTTATGCTTGCAAAAGAACATATGGAAAACATAATGAGAATAAGTAACAGACCACCTTTTTTAACACCAACATAGATAATGTATTTTCTATATCACACCTATACATTTTCTACATTAGAATGGTTCCAAAGGTCTATAGCTTGTTCGTGGAAGTAAAATTACACTCATAATGAAAACTGTTTTGTTGATAATCATTTATCTGTTGATCAAATAAAGAATTTCATATTAATAAAAAGAACCAGAAAATTAATATTTCTCATCATTATTACTGAAACTCTGTCCCCAGCCTGCTGTGGCAGAGGAAACACTTAAATATGAAGCCCGACTCAGAAGTTTTAGTATGTTTCTGAAACCTTCTATCTAGTCTACTTACAGCTAACAGTTAAACTAGATCCTGAGCAGGAAGGGGAGAGGGAAGTGCCTAGTGACTAATGATCTAACTGAAGTGACAAAGAAAATAAGACTCTTCTTTCTGACACCATGATTCTGAGATTAATTTCATGAAATGTTTCACGGAGTTGGTGAAGGAGGTGTGCGCTCTGCTTGCAGGGCTCCGTACACAACTGTTAATAAGATTGTGCTGGGCGCGGTGGCTCACGCCTGTAATCCCAGCACTTTGGGGAGTGGAGACGCGTGGATCACGAGGTCAAGAGATAGACACCATCCTGGCCAACATGGTGAAACCCCGTCGCTACCAAAAATACAAAAATTAGCTGGGTGTGGTACAGGCGCCTGTAGTCCCAGCTACTCGGGAGGCTGAGGCACGAGAATGGTGTGAACCCGGGAGGTGGAGGTTGCAGTGAGCCGAGATTGCGCCACTGCACTCCAGCCTGGTGACAGAGCGAGACTCCATCTCAAAAAAAATAAAAAAAAGATTGTGATTCTCAACTAAAAGTACAGAGTAAAGAGAGCATGGCAGCAGTGAGAGAGAGGTGAGATGTATTGTTTGATAACAACATATTCTATGTTATATTGTAATTTTATTTGGGGGAGCACTGTAAAAACCTTGTTTCCATAATGTAAATATTTTTTTAAAATAAGATGGTTGAGTTTACCAAGATGGAGGATGTTATAAAAAGTTATGAGAGCACTGAGGTCAACCTAATTTATTTCACTGCTCAGATTCTTTTAGGGCCTTTCTTCAACTTTTTTTTTTAAGAAATCGATGTTTATTTTCCATCAGCCTTATTTCCATGTTGCTTAAGAGCCTGTGGAAGAACAGTTTAACATCACTTGGTGGTTGTTCCTACCCATTCACTGGCCTGAGCACGGGAGCTGCAGACCAGTTTCAGTGGCAGGCTGAGTGCTCCAGTCCTCAGTGGGGACCTGCTGAATAGGCCCAGAGGGCACCTACACAACTTCAGGCCAGTCTGCAACCTCAGGCTCAGAAGCAGCGAACTCAGGAGCTGGAGCAAGCAGTCCATTCACCGTGAAATTCCTCCTGGGTCTCAGCTTTTCCAGCTGTGGCCTGCTCTTCTTTTTCAATCTCTCCAGGATCTCTAGAAACAGAGATCAGGCATGACCTCCTATGGGTGTTCACGGGAGAAAGTGCTATGTGTGCAAAGAAATTCCCAGGCCAAGGTCCACCATTTTGGACCCACTAGCAAGCTCTCTTGTTGTTGTATGGGATGGCCATGTCCACACAGTGCAGAGGACACAAGGCAATGGTGGGCAGGTTAACACAAGATGCCTTTGCGAGAGGCTGGTGGTCAGCCCTGGGATCGGTAACCACCAGCAGACACTCCCAAAAGGCTGACCGGATCTGGTGAGTGAAGGTTCTAGGAGTGAAGCCACCAGCAATAAGAGTGGCTCCCATGACAGCAGCAACCTTCAGCATGGCCCTCTGGCCAGTGTTTCTAGAGGACATGACACTGACTTCAGAGGGGTTTTCAATGGCACGAGCTGCCAGCAGAAGCTTCTCCCAGGTCCTCTTCAGATTGATGATGGTCACTTTTCCTTTTGTAATGTACTGTTCCATTTGGAAGTCAAGGTTGGTGCCACCTTAGTGGGTTCCTGCTGCAAGAAATTTGAGGACATCCTTCTCTTTCATTTGCAGGACATAAAGGGCTCTGGACATTGTGAAAGTTTCCCTTTAAGTTATGACGAGAATCCGGAATAGCACCATATAGATCCCTCTTGGGTAGCGTGGAAAAACTTCGATGTTATTTTTTATCAAGTACTGAGAACAGTGTGTTAAAGGGAATTATAGACACTTTCTCTCATTTGAGTCAAGCTGTACTGGGAAATATTGTTCTGAGTTTATGAAACGGGGCTGGCACTATTTCCTGGTTTCACGGCTCATAAAACTTACCCTATTTTTATTTATTTTTTAGTTTTTTTAATCAATACTTGGAAGAAGTTAATAAGCTTGTACATATTCCACCTTCTTTCCCTGAATTCCAAGATACCTGTTTAAAGAGGGGGCAATAAGGGATTGGCAGATTCATTGCAGAACCTTTACACAGTGAAATGCTTGCCAGGCTTTAATTGTAATGGGATAGGAGTGTATTTGCAGACATGGAAAGATACTCATGATGTGTGGTTGACTGAAGAAAGCATGGAGAAGGGGCTACAGAACAGCATAATATTACTTTGGTTAAAATATTATGAATAACATCCATTGACTGGGTGTGGTGGTTAATGCCTGTAATCCCAGCATTTTGGGAGGCTGAGGCAAGAGGATTGCTTGAGTCCAGGAGTTCAAGACCAGCGTGGGCAACATAGTGAGACCTTGCCTCTACAAAAAATAAACAAAATTAGCCGGGCATGGTGGGACTTTCCTATAATCCCAGCTACTCAGGAGGGCTGAGGTGAGAGGATCGCTTGAGCCAAGGAAGTCGAAGGTGCAGTGAGCTGAAATTGCACCACTGCACTTCAACCTGGGTGACAGTCTTGCTGTGTCTCAAAAAAAAAAAAAAAAGGGCACTTAATGAGTACTTCTGATGTGCCACGTTTGTTTTTTTTGTTTTTTTTTGTCTTTCAAATGAGTTAGTTTAATTCCAGATGATACAGAATTCAGTCAGACTAAAACCAAAGAGCAAGCTCTGGCAGGATGCTGGGCTGGGTTAACTTTAAATTCACAGCTAAGGCTGAAGAAAAACAAAGATGCAATGAGGCACAGTATTTTTTATTTTTATTTTTTATGAAAGATTATTTCTAAATGTACAACAAGCTTCAAGACAACACCTCATTCCAGCTATAGGTGGCAAAATGTGCTATGACAGGGAATCCAAATGTTTAACTAGGAATGGATCAAGGGCCACCCTTACCTCAGGCACAAGGAGCAGCTTGCTTTGTGTCAGGATTCCTGACTCCACTGTGTCCAGAGGCCCTTCGCCATGGCCTCGCTTTCACCTCCTCCAGTTTCAGCTGCCCTCTTTGTGTGTCTGCTGGAGAGCCCCATCTTCCTCATCCATCTCCTTGGCCTGCTTCTTGGGCTGTTTCAGGGGCTTCTATTTGCCACCTTCATGGATGGATGTGGCAACTGCTGCCCCTTTCCCAGACCCTGCCACTGCAAACCTAGGTACTGTTTTAAGTTGTACACATGAATAAACCCATGTAGTTTTTGTAACAGTTTCATGAGGTTGATACTATTAAGATTCTCCTTTTGCAAATGGGAAATTGAGGCACAAAAAGGTTAAACGACTCGGGTCGCAAAGCCATCAGTAGCCAAGACAGGATTCCATAAGCCCTACTCGCCACCATCCATATAAATTTGGGATGGTAGGGGGCTAATAGATAAAATTTACTTTTTGTTTTTGCTCAGATTTGGAGCCATTGAGATCTAGACACAGAAACCAGGCAAAGAAAATGTCAATTTAATTACTGATGAAGCTGATGTTGAAGGAATGGCTTGGATCTAGCCAAGCGCCCTTGCTAATACCTGCTAATGCCCTTATTGGGGCTGTCTCACCCCTCAAGTCACTGCATTGCTACATACCACAGGCCTACCTCCCCCATAGGGCCTGATCCTGTCACAGAGGAGTAAACTAAAGGTACTTCCAAATTTATGATCCAGATAAGTCAGCGGGGGATGTGTTCTTCTAAGCTTCATGAATATGTACAGGACGATGTCTGTAAAAATGAATAAATGGCCGTATGGATGAATACATGAAATAGCAGTGACAACCAACCAAGAGGAATTGTAATTATTTTGTATTACAACCCACAAACAGTAATGTTTCCCAAGAAGATGACTTTGAATGATAATCAATTTTTGAAAGAAGAAAATGAGTTTAAATCAAATGAGCTTTAATTAAAGAGCTTAAATCAAATAATTTTCTGATACTTGTCATCAAGAATATAGCAATTGGGGCCTGGCACAATGGCTCATGCATGTAATCCCAACACTTTGGGAGGCCAAGGCAGGTGGATCACTTGAGATCAAGAGTTTGGAACCAGCCTGACCAACATGGTGAAACCCCATCTCTACTAAAAATATAAAAATTAGCTGGGTGTGGTGGCATGTGCCTGTCATCCTAGCTACTCAGGAGGCTGAGGCAGGAGAATTGCTTGAACCTGGGAGGCAGAGGTTGCAGTGAGCTGAGATCACGCCACTGTGCTCCAGCCTGGGTGACAAGAGCGAAACTCCATCTCAAAAAAAAAAAGAATATACCAGTTAGGTATATTATGCCCAGAGTAGAGTGGACACAAAGGAATTTCACTGTAGAGAATCTGCAAGTTATTTTTACTCACTGTTTCTGAGAATCTGGCCTCGCTGTCTTCATCTCTTCTGGTATGAACCCTTTTTTCCAGATTATCATGCAATAACTGATGAAATGAACGTTCGTATCTCACAAACCACAGGATTTTGGAGGCAGCAAGGGCAATTAAAACTGCCTCTCGGCTGGGCACGGTGGCTCACGCCAGTAATCCCAGCACTCTGGGAGGCCGAAGTGGGTGGATCATGAGATCAGGAGCTCGAGACCAGCCTGGCCAACGTGGTGAAACCCTGTCTCTACTAAAAATATAAAAATTAGTCAGATGTGGTGGTGTGCACCTGTAATCCCAGCTACTCAGGAGGCTGAAGCAGGAGAATCGTTTGAACCTGGGAGGTGGAGGTTGCAGTGAGTTGAGATTGCACCATTGCACTCCAGCCTGGGTGACAGGGTGATACTCCATCTTAAACAAACAAACAAACAAATAAACAACTACCTCTCTCCAACAGCAATACAAAGATAACTTTTTCTGAGCTGGCACCAAACAAATTAAAAAAGAACCATTTTATTCTTGCAGAAAAGCTAGTAAAATTCAACTTCATGCTTCTAGATGTGGCTCTAGAAATGGGATCTAATCTAAAAGAACAGATTATAAATAACTCTGTTTCTAAATTTTGCTCATCCCAGGCACATAAAGATGGACCCATGATAATTACTAATTCCTATGTCCATTTGTAGAACTTTTAATGGAAATACATTTAAATATATAGAAAAGAGCACATGTCATGAGTATATAGCTCAGTGAATTTTTACAAGCTGAACATTTCCTTGTTAGCCCCAGATCAAGACCCAGAATGTTAGAGAACCCAGGAAGTCCCCAGATGTGCCCCTTCCACATCCTGGCAACAAAGATTTAGTAACCGTTCCCCTGACTTCCAAAAGCCTAGAGTCATTTTACCATTTTTTGTACTTTATATACATGAATCAGATCATGTGTGTTCTGTGACTGGCTTCTTTCATTCTACTGTGTTAGTGGGATGAGTCTTTACTTGAGTATAGTTTACAGTTTTTTGAGGCAAGTTTGCTTTTGAGAATTTAAGGAATGGAATGAAACAAGGTTTCACATGATTAACACAGGCAATTCACTTCTTCACTTTAGGATCAATAAGGCATGGCTTATCACAGTATCAAATATCCTAGGACAAATGGCAAAGCTAACTATAATTTATTTCAACAAGGAGGGAGATGGATAAAGGAGTGCTGTTTCGAACAACCTGAAGCTTCTGTTTCATATTTGAAGCCTTCTAAAGTGAATTTGTAACAACAAGGTCACTTGGGCTCTTAATTATGAGGCCTGGCTTCTGGCCTCAGCTTATCTGTGGCCTTAGGGATATTTGTTGTCCTCTGAGACAGAAAATTTTACTCAATATTACCATTCTAGTTCTTACAGCCTATGATTCCGTGTTTCCAACTCAAATCCCTTAACCATCTATCCACACAGCGATCCCGCCTGCATCCAAACCAGCTGGTACAGAGAAAAGCCACAGTTTTAAGTTAGAAGTAATAAAATCAGTCTAATTTTACAAGTTAACTTTCCTTTTTTTCTTATCTGTTCGTTCTTTTTTTTTTTTTTAGACAGAGTCTTTCTCTTTCACCCAGACTGGAGTGCATTGGCACGATCTGGGCTCACTGCAGCCTCCCCAGGTTCAGGTGATTCTCGTGCCTCAGCCACCTGAGTAGCTGGGATTACAGGCATGTACCACCACTCCTGGGTAATTTTTGTGTTATTAGTAGAGATGGGGTTTCTCCATGTTGGCCAGGCTGGTCTCTAACTCCTGACCTCAAGTGATCTGCCTGCCTTGGTCTTCCAAAGTGCTGGGATTACAGGCATGAGCCACCACACCTGGCCTAATAGGTAATATTTTAAACATACAAGTTCTGTAATATACAGTCTCTATCTTAAGATATCTTTAATAGCTTGTGTATCTAATAAGTAGACTTTTTTTTTTTTTTTGAAACAGTCTCACTCTGTTGCCCAGACTGGAATGCAGTGGCGTGACCATGGTTCATTGCAGCCTCGATCTCCCTGGACTTAGGTGATCCTCCTGCCTCAGCTTCCCAAGTAGCTTGGACTACAGTCACGTGACACTATAGCCAGCTTTTTTTTTTTTTTTTTTAATTCTGTAGAGACGGGGTTTGGCCAAGTTGCCCAGGCTGGTCTGGAACTCCTTGGCTCAAGCAATTCACCCACTTGGCCTCCCAAAGTGCTGGGATTACAGGCATAAGCCACCACATCTGGACCTAATAAGTAGACTTATCTTAGAGTGTGGATGAGGATGAAGTGACAGGCCAGGGAGTCTATTATGTCTCCACCTCATATTCACTCCACCCTTGACACCACTCTAATTGTATCTACACTTGGAGTTGAAGAAAACAAACACGAAAATCATGGGTCAACCTTAAACTTATATCTTAATTCTAGATCACCATGGACTCCTATCCTTTTCTTCCTATTATTTTGTAAACAGCACATTTATATTACATTATAATTCAAATATTTTTATATTTAATTCACCATTTAAAATATATGACAGTTTTTACAAACCAATTTTGACTTTTTATTTTCATTTTTCTTATTATACTGCAATTCTGTAAAGATAGAAATGCTGCTCAGCATCAGTGTGAGAAGCGTTGCTGGCAGGAAACTGGGAGAATCTCTTCTATTCACTGCCCTCATAAAGGACAAAAACCAATAGGACAAAGACTCTGTCTTCAAGAAGAACACAGTGAAGAAAAGACAGTTAATATGGCCACCTTAATTTTTTTCCAAGAGATGTTTTGGAAACATGACATGATTGGCCTTACCCAGACCTTTTATTTCTCAACAAACTCAAGGAGACAAATCATCCTGAAGTGCTACCCTTGGAAATACCTTCCTTAAAACAATGATAATAGTAACAAAACAACTAAGAAAATTATTTACTAACCCAATTGGAGAGAATAAAAGGTCATGCTTCAAAAATTACCATTTTCTTTTGTCTAAGAACAAGTTTTACTTTAAAAATAAAAGGACAGGCCAGGCACGGTGCCTCATGCCTATAATCCCAGCACTTTGGGAGGCCAAGGCAAGTGGATCGCTTGAGGTCAGGAGTTTAAGACCAGCCTGGCCAACATGGCGAAACCCTGTCTCTACTAAAAATACAAAAATTACCTGGATGTGGTGGCATACACCTGTAATCCCAGCTACTCGAGAGGCTGAGGCATGAGAATCACTTGAATCCTGGAGACGGAGGTTGCTATGAGCTGAGATTGCATCACCGCACTCCAGCCTGGGCAACGGAGGGAGACTCAGTCTATAAATAAATAAATAAATAAATAAATAAATAAATAAATAAAAATTAATTTTTTTAAAAGGACAATCCTGCTTTCAAGAACTTAGGATAAGCATTGAGGGGGAAAGTCACTCCTAATTAAGATATTTCAACAGCAGCCTGTTTCCCAGTGGCTCACCAGGACCCTCTGTGAGTGAGGGAGGCAGAGTCTTCTTAGTGCAAATACTGGAAGCTTTGCATCAGAGCACTCTAGGAAATTAAAGACTTTTTTATTTATCTTCAGTACACATTCTTTGTTCTGGAAGCTCTTTCCCAGAGGAAGCACCTTTTCACACATTAATATTAGCTGAACTGCCTGAATTAAAGTTATTGAATAAAGATTTTGTTGCAAGCACGGGGATACATTTCCTACCCATTGTCTAAGTTGATCTGCATCCTTCACAAACCTGTTATTAATATTACACACAATGTGTAGATTACCTTAGAAATGTTTAGCACATTGCTTTAATACCCCATGGCTAGCAAATGGCTAGTTACATGTTGCCAAGCATCTTATAATAATGTCTTTTGTTGCAGCCTGAGCCAAAAATGGTGAGTCAGGGAAGATGGCACTGGCATCCACCAAGAGAATATCACAAAGAAAGCTCCTACTGGCACCTCTCAGGGTCTGCTTGTTATCACACCTATTGGTGATGCCAGGTGCCAAGCTGCTGATGTCTGCCTTTCTCTTCTGCCTCTGCAGCTGGTGGAATTGTTCACCATCATGGCAGAAACTGTGGTACCACTACTGCTGCCAAATTGTCCACCCAGAGGCCGGGCACAGTGGCTCACGCCTGTAATCCCAGCACTTTGGGAGGCCAAGGTGGGTGGATCATGAGGTCGGGAGATCAAGACCATCCTGGCTAACATGGTGAAACCCTGTCTCTAATAAAAATACAAAAAATTAGCCAGGCGTGGTGGCAGGTGCCTGTAGTCCCTGCTACTTGGGAGGCTGAGGCAGGAGAATAACAGGAACCTGGGAGGCGGAGCTTGCACTGAGCCGAGATCTCCCCACTGCACTCCAGCCTGGGTG
The DNA here is from genome assembly GCF_028885625.2 of Pongo pygmaeus. NCBI lineage: Eukaryota > Metazoa > Chordata > Mammalia > Primates > Hominidae > Pongo > Pongo pygmaeus. The sequence goes on along the minus strand of NC_072384.2, from coordinate 108,573,347 downwards.
ACAGAGCAAGACTCTGTGGACAAATTGTCCACTCAGAGTCCCTTGGTGATTACTTTTTGTTTTTATTCACTCTTCTATTGTAGTCCCTTCTACCAAGAATCCTGGGATGAGTTTTGAGGTTGGATTTAGAAGAGTGTATCACTTAGGGTGTCTTTGGCTAAAGTTACCATCCATCTGCAGCTACAACTGGCTTTAAAAATAAATAAATATATATATATTTTAAAGTAATCAAATTTATAAAAACATATATCTGAGCTGGGCATGGTGGCTCATGCCTGTAATCCCAGCACTTTGGGAGGCTGAGGTGGGAGGATCACCTGAGGTCAGGAGTTTGAGACTGCTGGCCAACATGGCAAAACCCCGTCTCTACTAAAAGTACAAAAATTAGCCGGGTGTGGTAGTGGGCATCTATAATCCCAGCTACTTGGGAGGCTGAGACAGGAGAATTGCTTGAACCCAGAAGGCAGAGGTTGCAGTGAGCCGAGATCACGCCACTGCACTCCAGCCTGGGTGACAAGAGCGAGACTCCATCTAGAAAAAAAAAAAAAAACACATCTGGAATTCCTTGGACTCTGCTCTCATCTATATAGTAGCTTCATCTTCAGATTGATAATAAGTTGGCTATCACAGTGGGTCCGGAATTGGTGGGCTCTTGGTCTCACTGACTTCAAGAATGAAGCCGTGGACCCTCGCGGTGAGTGTTACAGCTCTTAAGGTGGCACGTCTGGAGTTTGTTCCTTCTGATGTTCGGATGTGTTCAGAGTGTCTTCCTTCTGGTGGGTTCGTGGTCTTGCTGGCTCAGGAGTGAATCTGCAGACCTTCGAGGTGAGTGTTACAGCTCTTAAGGCGGTGCGTCTGGAGTTGTTCGTTCCTCCCGGTGGGCTTGTGGTCTCGTTGGCTTCAGGAATGAAGCTGCAGATCTTCGCGGTGAGTGTTATAGCTCATAAAAGCAGTGTGGACCCAAAGAGTGAGCAGTAGGAAGATTTATTGCAAAGAGCGAAAGAACAAAGCTTCCACAGTGTGGAAGGGGACCCGAGCGGGTTGCCATTGCTGGCTCGGGCAGCCTGCTTTTATTCTCTTATCTGGCCTCACCCACATTCCTGCTGATTGGTAGAGCCGAGTGGCCTGTTTTGACAGGGCACTGATTGGTGCATTTACAATCCCTGAGCTAGATACAAAGGTTCTCCACGTCCCCATCAGATTAGTTAGATACAGAGTTTTGACACACAGGTTCTCCAAGGCCCCACCAGAGCAGCTAGATACAGTGTCGATTGGTGCATTCACAAACCTTGAGCTAAACACAGGGTGCTGATTGGTGTGTTTACAAACCTTGAGCTAGATACAGAGTGCCGATTGGTGTGTTTACAATCCCTGAGCTAGACATAAAGGTTCTCCAAGGCCCCACCAGAGCAGCTAGATACAGAGTGTCGATTGGTGTACTCACAAACCCTGAGCTAGATACAGAGTGCCGATTGGTGTGTTTACAATCCCTGAGCTAGATATAAAGACTCTCCATGTCCTCACCAGACTCAGGAGCCCAGCTGGCTTCACCTAGTGGATCCCGCACTGGGGCTGCAGGTGGAGCTGCCTGCCAGTCCCGTGCCATGCGCTCACACTCCTCAGCCCTTGGGTGGTCGATGGGACTGGGCACCGTGGAGCAGGGGGCGGCGCTCGTCGGGGAGGCTCGGGCTGCACAGGAACCCACGAAAGTGGGGGAAGGCTCAGGCATGGCAGGCTGCAGTCCCGAGGCCTGTTCCGTGGGAAGGCAGCAAGGGCCCGGCGAGAAATCGAGCGCAGCGCCGGTGGGCTGGCACTGCTGGGGGACCCAGTACACCCTCCACAGCCGCTGGCCCGGGTGCTAAGTCCCTCATTGCCTGGGGCCGGCAGGGCCGGCCGGCTGCTCCGAGTGCAGGGCCCACCAAGCTCATGCCCACCTGGAACTCCAGCTGGCCCGCAAGCGCCGCATGCAACCCCAGTTCCCGCTCGTGCCTCTCCCTCCACACCTCCCTGCAAGCTGAGGGAGTGGGTTCCGGCCTTGGCCAGCCCAGAAAGGGGCTCCCACAGTGCAGCGGTGGGCTGAAGGGCTCCTCAAGTGCCGCCAAAGTGGTAGCCCAGACAGAGGAGGTGCTGAGAGCGAGCGAGGGCTGTGAGGACTGCCAGCACGCTGTCACCTCTCAACAGTGCTGGGCATCATATCTAGTGTGACAATGGCCAGAGGAAAAAAGTGGTCCACCTCTTCCTCATGTCCTTTTTAGAAAGTGAGGAAAGGGCTGGGCGCAGTGGCTCAAGCCTGTAATCCCAGCACTTTGGGAGGCCAAGGTGGGTGAATCACCGAGGTCAGGAATTCAAGACCAGCCTGGCCAACATGGAAAAAGCCGTCTGAAGGGGTGGGTTGCCCCTCCACACCTGTGGGTGTTTCTCATTAGGTGGAATGAGAGACTTGGGAAAAAAAAAGACACAGAGACAAAGTATAGAGAAAGAAATAAGGAGGCCCAGGGCACCAGCGTTCAGCATATGGAGGATCCCGCCGGCCTCTGAGTTCCCTTAGTATTTATTGATCATTCTTGGGTGTTTCTCGGAGAGGGAGATGTGGCAGGGTCATAGGATAATAGTGGAGAGAAGGTCAGCAGATAAACACGTGAACAAAGGTCTCTACATCATGAACAAGGTAAAGAGTTAAGTGCTGTGCTTTAGATATGCATACACATAACATCTCAATGCCTTATAGAGCAGTATTGCTGCCCGCCTGTCCCACCTCCAGCCCTATGGCGGTTTTCCCCTATCTCAATAGATGGAACATACAATCGGGTTTTATACTGAGGCATTCCATTGCCCAGGGATGGGCAGGAGACAGATGCCTTCCTCTTGTCTCAACTGCAAAGAGGCGTTCCTTCCTCTTATACTAATCCTCCTCAGCACACTCTTTACAGGTGGTGTCGGGCTGGGGGACGGTCAGGTCTTTCCCTTCCCACAAGGCCATATTTCAGACTATGACATGGGGAGAAACCTTGGACAATACCTGGCTTTCCTAGGCAGAGGTCCCCGCGGCCTTCCGCAGTGTTCGTGTCCCTGGGTACTTGAGATTAGCGAGTGGTGATGACTCTTAGTGAGCATGCTGCCTTCAAGCATCTGTTTAACAAAGCACATCTTGCACAGTCCTTAATCCATTTAACCCTGAGTTGACACAGCATATGTTTCAGAGAGCATGGAGTTGGGGATAAGGTTACAGATTAACAGCATCTCAAGGCAGAAGAATTTTTCTTAGTACAGAACAAAATGGAGTCTCCTATGTCTACTTATTTCTACACAGACATAGTAACAATCTGACCTCTCTTTCTTTTCCCCGCAGCCATCTCTACTAAAAATACAAAAAATTAGCCGGCATGGTGGCATGTGCCTGTAATCCCAGCTACTCAGGAGGCTGAGGCAGGAGAACCCAGGAGGCAGAGGGTGCAGTGAGCCGAGATCGCACCATTGTACTCCAGGCTGGGCAAGAGGGCAAGACTCCATTTCAAAAGGAAGGAAGGAAGGAGGGAGGGAGGGAAGGAAGGAAGGAAGGGGCTGGTGCTGTGGCTCACATTTTGGGAGGCCCAGGTGGGAGGATTGCTTGAGACCAGAAGTTCAAGACCAGCCTGGGCAGCATAGCAAGACCCTGTCTTTACAATAAAATAAAATAAATATTAGCCGGGCATGGTGGTGCACACCTGTAGTTCCAGCTACTTAGGAGGCTGAGGTGGGAGGATCCCTTGAGCCAGAGGTCAAGGCTACAGTGAGCCATGATCGCACCACTGCACTCCAGCCTGAGCTACAGAGCAAGACCCTGACTCAAAGAAAAACAAAAAGTGAAGAAAACTTTTCCCCAAGCTAGATGTCAGTGCAACTGCAATAATGGAGCACCACCTGGGCGGCCTTCAGCTTTTCACATGTGTCCGTGGTTATCGGCCTTATCTGTGTATTAGAGCACCTGGAGAAATTTAAAGGCTATGGCTGCCTGGGTCCTGCTTCCAGATATTCTAATTGTTCCAGGGAGTTTTTAACATTTCTCCAGTGATTCTAAAGTACAGCCAATGTTGAGAACCACTGATGCAAATAGAATTCTGATAATCTCACAACCCCTGGTCCTGCAGACTTGCCTACAGGTGCCCAGACATACTTAAATCCTAGCTTGAGCACAGCCATAACCTCATTACCCTAGAATGTCTGGTCTCTGGTTTCACAGAGAAATTTACTAAATCACATCTTTTTTTCATGCAAAAATGCTATATTTATATATGCCGGTTTACTGTACACTATATGTGCATAAAGTTTCATCCCCCTACAACAAATGCAAATGCTAAAGATACTACCATCCAGTTATAGAAGAGGAGAGCTATCTTTTTTTTTTCTTTTGCACAATATAGGTTCATGGCTGAGGCCCCTCTAACAAAAAGCAGATTAACAAGAGAAAAAGCATACAAATGTATTTAATATAAGTTTACATGACATGGGAGTCTTAATAAGGAAATGACCCAACAAAGAGTTAAATTTGTATATTTTTATGGTATGTTTAACGAATAGACAGTCATAGAGAAATATAATTGGGCAAAGGGGGTATAACCTAATGGCAAAAAACTGGGGGGAATTTAGCAAGGCCTGTTTGTTCAGATTCTTTTCTGTGACCCGTTGTCTTCAGAGAAAAGGATGTTCCTTTCCTCCACATATAGAGAGGGCACCTCTCACTTGAGGGCCTTTTGACCTGCTTCAGAAGTAAGTCAGAAAAATGTTTCCTAGGTTTTATGACCTGCTTCAGGGGAGGAGAGGTGGCGGGAAGATGAGAGTGACCTTCCTGCTTCCGCTATTTTCTCAAATTCCTTTCTCTTAAAATATTCAATATGTCAAGGTACCATATTTTGGGGTAGAGAATTCTAAACCCCATTGTGATAAACTCCTGCAGACTCCAATTATTCAACCAATAAGGGCTAGAAAGTTTCTACAAATGAGAAGGCAGAAATGTTGTCTGTTGACGCTCAGGACACGACATGCTCACCCAAAATATGGAACTACGGAATCTGAGAAAATAGCAGAAGCAGGAAGTTCTCTCTGGCCTTCTCCTACCCTTCTCCCTTGAAGTAGGTCATGAAACCTAGGAAGGTCACTCAATGACCTTCTCCCTGGAGGAAAGGGATAAAGGCACAAAGAAGCCAAGAAGAATCAGAACAAACAGGCTTTCCTAAAGTCCCCCCAGTTTTTTACCATTAGATCATACCCTTTTGTCCTCAAATCATACTTCTGCACAACTATCCATAAAAATACACAGATTTTTTCTGTTTCTTTGGGTCTTCATTTATCAAAACTCCCATGTCACATAAAACTTATATTAAATAAATTTGTTTCCTTTTTTTTTTGTTAATATGTCATTGTTAGAGAGGTCTCAGCCATCAGCCTTGCTATGGGTGAGGAAAATATAGTATATATATATATATTTCTTTTTCTCCTTTACAATGTGCAATGTGTTCAGAGTTCTTATTACATTCAGGACATAAAAAAATTTTCCATGTCAGATAATGTTTAGTGAATGCATGATATGTATAAAACATTTGAATACATCTTATTTGGGGGTCACAAAGAAATAGAAAATTTGGGCCAGGCACAGTGGCTCACACCTGTAATCCCAGTACTTTGGGATGCCAAGGTGGTTGCATCACTTGAGCCCAGAAGTTTGAGGCCAGCCTGGACAACATAGTGGGACCTTGTCTCTACCAAAAAAAAAAATTTTTAAATAATAAAAAATAGAAAATATGATGTTTATACTTCAGGAGCTTACTATCAAAATAGGAGATTCAAAAGAAATTCACTCGTAGAACAATTTAAAAGGGCTGGATAAATACAATGAAAGAAGAGGCAAACTACTTTATAATAGTAATAACTACCATTTGCAAAAGACTTATTATAATGTTCCAAGCCAACATTATATATATGATATTTCTAATATTTGGGAGAACCCATAAGGTATATTTTCATTAACAACACTTTACAGAAGAGAGAAATAAAGTGCAGAAGTAACTTACCCAAAATCACATAGTTATCATTCCATTAACTTACCATGTACTACTGCTACTTTTCAGTAATTTAAATATAAATTTTGACGAAGATGAAAAATTCCTATCAATGTTCTGTGGAAGTGGCAATGTTCTGCGACATTTCCACAATATCAAGGTAATATATTATATGTAGATATAATATTGTAAGAATTTTAAAGACTTTGAAAGGGATATTGAAGTCTGATGAAGATGCAGTACTTCGGAAGTCAGAATTGCAGAAATGGTCTTTCTCTGGCTAGGTATTCCTCCTCTGTCCCATCTGTATAAAACATGGATATTATTTTTATACCTGCCTCAAGGATATGCTATGAGAACTGAGAATTTCCTAACTATGGCATAAAAGTGTTCTTTGCTGTTGTGTTATTTGTTTTGATTTTAATGTCTTGAGAATAAAAGGTATAAGAAGAGGTGAATTTCCCCCAAAGCTAAAGCAGCCTAGCTGGAGGGCCCTCGTTTTCCTGGGCTCTTCCAACCCTTGACGTGTCCTCCATGGGGAATGCGAAGAGAAAGCAGCATGGCCCCAGCCTGAGGGCCATTCTCCATGTCCTGATAGTGGTCCCGGTTCAGCCTGTGAGGCCACGTAGGTCCTTGGTTTTGCATAGGAAGGAATTCAAGAGTGAACGAACAGAGTAAAACAAAAGCAAGTTTATGAAGACAGCAAAGTAATAAAGGGGTGGCTACTCCATAGGCAGAGCAGCCCTGATGGCTATTTTTATAGTTATTTCTTGATCATATGCTAAACAAGGGATGGATTATTCATGAGTTTTCCAGGAATGGGGTGGGCAATTTCTGGAACTGAGGGCTCCTCCCACTTTCAGGCCATATAGGATGACTTCCAGATGTTGCCATGGCATTTGTTAACTGTCATGGCACTGGTGGGAGTGTCTTTTAGCATGCTAAGTGAGGATGACCAGAGATCATTTTTGCAGTTTTGGTTGTTTTTTTTTTTTTTTTTTTTGAGATGGAGATGGAGTCTTGTTCTGTTATCCATGCTGGAGTGCAGTGGCATGATGTTGGCTCTCTGCAACCTCTGCCTCCCGGGTTCAAGCAATTCTCCTGCCTCAGCCTCCCGAGTAGGTGGGACTACAGGCCACCACACTCGGTTAATAATTTTTGTATGGTTTTGGCAGGTTTTAACCAGCTTCTTTACCACATCTCGTTTCGTAAGTGGAGTCTTTGTGACCTGTACTTTGCAAAACCAGTCCTGCCAAACTCCCATCTCCTCCCCCATTCAGAGATCATATACTCCTTTTTAATCTTAAAGGGTTGTAGGAAGATAAAGGTCTCATCTTCCATAACTGCTTCATGCTGAACAGGGGCCATCGTCCCTACCTACCCTGCTTCTGGAGGCATAGAAATCTCTCACTATCCGATCTAACGATTTATAGGAACTCAATCTCTTCTGCAGTGGCACAGGCTGGAACCCTCGGGCCAGCTATTTTTGTCTGGAACTGTTATAACTTGGAAGACATAAACTTTAACAGGCTGAACCCCTGTTGAATATAACAAATAATAATTATTTCTAAATATCAAATAAAAACAAAACAGATTTTTAGTAAGAGGCATTTTTATGAGAACAGAAGAAAAACAAAGGTTAATGTTGGGCACAGTCTATCCAGGGGTTAGACTGAAAGCATCTTTAGTTATAGAGCAGGGAGGCAGCGGCAACCTCACACATTTTTCTCATCTATATCACAAGGAATAAGCTTTAGCTTGCAGGGCCTCAGAAAGAAGGTAATAGTGATTTTGAATTTAATCAGGAAAATGGAAGAAAAATTTGAAAACAGTTTGGGGACTTGTAACCCAGAAAGAATTTAGGAGTCAGTCCAAATTTTGAACAATAATAAAAACCCAAAAAACAATGGTCAAGACTAGAATCTAACAACACGTGTACTATAGTTTTCTGTAGTATAATTCTTTCTCTCTGAAGTCCCTCATTTTTATAAAAGATAAATCGTGGTAGGACCAATTTGTTTGCAAAATGTTTTAGTCTTATTATATTTTGCCTGATTATTTGCATAAAGTGCAGCAAGAATAATTATTTGCCATATAGGCTCTTTTTAAATAGGCTTTGATGGAACTTTGTTACATAAATAATCTCAGATTAGGTTTTTTAAGGTCTTGAGCCCAGCCACAGATTTATCTGTGCCAAAAAATGCCTTTATGAGTTGGGTGCATTCCTCTCCTCTCGAGGTCCCAAGATAACTTGGGGATCCTGGGCCTGTCAGAAAGTGACATTTTCACTTACCACAAGTCAAGAACCCTGTACAGGGACTGCATAGACAAGGTGTGAGGCCAGTTTTCCCAAGGGGCTTTTATTGGCTCTATAAGTCAACTTTGATTCCTTAAAGCAGTCTGTTTATATTTGAAAGCATGCTACAGACCCCGTTTTGGGGAAAACTTCTGTTTTCCTCATGGAACCCCAGGAATTCTTTTTTTTTTTTCCTTGAGACAGAGTCTCGCTCTGTCACCAAGGCTGGAGTGCAGTGGCGCAATCTCCGCGGAATCTTGGCTCACTGCAAGCTCCGCCTCCCAAGGTTCACACCATTCTCCTGCCTCAGCCTCCAGAGTAGCTGGGACTACAGGCGCCCGCCACCATGCCTGGCTAATTTTTTGTATTTTTAGTAGAGACGGGGGTTTCACCGTGTCAGCCAGGATGGTCAGGATCTCCTGACCTTGTGATCCGCCCGCCTCGGACTTCCAAAGTGCTGGGATTACAGGCTTGAGCCACCACACCCAGCCGGAACCCCAGGAATTCTAAGCGGATA